>NC_051186.1:45183825-45220687 GCF_013339695.2 Rhipicephalus sanguineus | reverse complement strand
CCGGGGTCCGCGTAGCGTGATCAGGTGTCCTCTCAGTGCGACGAGAGTGAGGCTCGGTGATGTGATTCTTTATTATTATGGGGTATGAGAGAGGAAAATGAAGGAAAATGGGGGAAGAGCGCTCGATAACTGTCTCTGTGTAGGACACCTCAACCAAAACACTCGTGGGGGGGGGGGGGGGGGATGAAGGTGGTAGTAGAAAGAGAGAAGGTAGGGATTGGAGCGGAGGACTCGGTAGGAAGGGGAGGGCTACGCCGTGCTGCGAGAGGCGAGGGCGAGGGCGGAGGATGTCGAGGGTGAACCTTCGAGAAGTGCGCCAAGATGGGGTGACGGTAGTGCGCAGAGGAGTATAAAATAGCGTGTGTCCAGGAGCTTGCGCTTCCAAAACGGCGAACATGTTTATCGTTCTCCCGATGAAGAAACCACCCGTAGTGAGGAGAGCTGACGCGAGAACGGCCATGTCGTCGCCGAGGCAACCGCGATGTTCGCGCAAGGGAGGCCAAAGCTAAGCGCCAACGAAAGGAAGACTTGAAAAACACAGAAGTACGATATAGCCTGATGAACGACGGGTATAAGATTCGCTGTTGCCACAGTGTTCGCGAAGTGGAGCTGGTTGGTTTGTTTTTTTTTTCCTATTTTGGCAGCATAGGCTGATCGAAATTTCCTGAAACTTGGAACGTTAAGTCTCTGGCTCCCTCGGAAGACAATGTACTTCATTCTTACCGATTAGCAGTTACTTAGGCGATAGTAGACGTCGTCACAATCTGTGACGTCGCGGCGGCTGGTGCGGGAACTTCAAGGTGACGTCGCTGCCCGCATGTTCTTTTTGCGCGTATTCTCGTTTACCAAGGGTCTTCTCGTAGAAATCGTGGTGTTTTTTAGTATCGTGAAAGTGTAATTTACTAATATGAAAAAAAAAAAGGGCTTTCCTCGTTAGTGCGATTGGTCTGACTGGTTTTGCTCGTTAGTGGGTTTCCTCGATAGTCACTGGCCGAAGGTCGCGGGATCGAATCCCGGCCGCGGTGACTGCATTTTCCATGGAGGCGAAAATGTTTGATGCCCGTGTACTTAGATTTATGTGTACGTTAAAGAACCCCAGGTGAACGAAATTTCCGGAGCCCTCCACTACGGCGTCTCTCATAATCATATCATGGTTTTGGGACGTTAAGCCCCAGATATTTTTATTATTATCGTTAGTGTCTGTGGCAGCTGCGGACTCCCTTGTGTCGTATCGTGCACGTGTTGAGTTTATGATGGCTTGCGCTTGTATCGCGAACTAAAAATTGTGGGACCCTTAAGCTTCGCCTTTGAGAGTTGAACGCGATAGCGAAATCCGGCCCCCAGTGCGCACTTCAACCAATAAGTGCATACTTATTAATGTGTGTTGTTACACACTCCCACACAGAAACACACGCGCGCGCGCTATGTATCTATAGTAATGGTACAGGCACTGGTACAGGTTTTCGATATAAAGCACTTCCCTCTGCTAGAGTCGAGACATATTTCTCACAATGCCTCACAGATGGCAGGACATTATCTAATGTTTGCTGTTTGCTTGATTAACGCCTCCTCTAGAAAGAAGCATGGCCTCCGAAATGGCTGGGACGCCGCGCGCCCGCCATCTCGGAGGCCACATAAAGCAGACGGCTTGATATGTTTTCCGCTAGACGGACATAGTTGTCCCTTTTTGGAGCTCTTTGAAAGTTCTTGTGTGTTTTTAGCGGCGATGGCTGCACTATCTCGGTTTTTTTTTTTCGAAGCATAGCGTCGCGCAAAAAACGTAGTTTGACGGCCTCGCGAATGCGCCGACAAATTGGCGAATGGGCTCATTTTCGTCGCGACACCTGCCGAACGAAATGCGTTAGACTCCTTCCACTACATGGCATTTATGTACTGTTTTGTAGCGTTAAGTACACTTGCCTAGCCGGACCCGATTTCGCGTGGATCCTCATGAGCCGTCCTGCGCATGCGCGAGGATCAGTGATGTCACACAGCTGGCTCACCGGAGCCGGCATCTCACGCGCTCTCCGCCACCGCCGCGCGCGGCTCGCTGCTGTTGGTCTGCGCGTTCGGGAGGAGTGGCGTCTTAGCCGCGGCAGACACACTGGCGCCGGCGCACGCGCAGACTCCGCCACCGCCGCGCGCGACTCGCCGCTGCTGGTCTGCGGATTTGAGGGGAGTGACGTCGTAGCCATGGCAGACACACTGGCGCCGTCGAGCGCGCATCTATTCGCCTTCGCTGTGCAGTCGCCGTCTGACACTGCGCTGGAGCCGCTTGATAGCGCCTCTGACTGGCGTTTGCAGGTGGGTAACGCCATGAAGAAGGAGAGCGCAAATGCTGCTCAACGGCGCAGAAGAGCCGAGAAGCTTATCTCATCGGATCTCGAAATAGTTGCCTGGCAATTAGCGGTTCAACGTACGAAGAATGAACAGAAGAAGGCTACTAATCCTAGACAATCTGGAAAGCTAAGAATAATCAGCTGCACCTTTGCTAACGCTACGTATATCCTGGCATAGCCGAGCTAAGCCACTGCAAATTCTTTAAAGACGATAGTCTTTCTTGGGGAACTTAAACGCAGAAATTTTGGTCTGTCTGTCTTTCTGTTTGTCGGCACGTCCCTCGATTCAGCCACTCGGCCAAAGTTGAACCACTTGCCCAAGGGCCAGCCGTCTTGAACTGGTACGGTTGTTCATACTTGTGAACGTTGTCGATCAAAAAGTAAATATCATGCATATCTGAGGTGCAACCTCACTAGGTAAGTATTAGGTGGCGTGTTCCTTTAATAGAAAATGCCTACATACGTAATTTTAAGGACCCTAGTTTCTTAAGCTGCGATGAAAATGCATAAGAATGGAAGCTTGAGCGAGTTGGTATGCGTTCATCTTTGTTGAAACAGCGCTCACTAGACGACGACGAAGTAAAAGAAGGCACAGGACAGGCAGCGCCTGTCCTGTGCCTTCTTTTACTTCGTCGTCGTCTAGTGAGCGCTGTTTCAACAAAGCTGAAAATGCGACTGCGCTGAAATTTGCCTTCCTCCGCGCCCTTCGCACGAGCTCATTGTTGTGTTTCGGTTTCGGTTCTGTTGCACTGTACGAATGCCATGGGTTGGTGTTGAAAAACTTTAGTTTTGAGAAGGCCAAGAAGGTGAAAAAAAATATTTAAAAAATGAAAAAGCAGCGTTGTGGGCGGCCTTCAGGCTGCCGGTTGTGGGCGCCGATCTGGCGTTCCTGTTTTACCCAGGCGACGTGTAAATAAAAGAGTGTGTGGAGAGCACTCGTTGAGTGCGGACGTTTCTCTGCTTCACGCTTCGCGCCAAACCGCGTTTTCGGGCTGGCTGGCGTCCCCGCCGGTCGCGTTGGTCACCGCCGGTCTTCGCCTGCTGCTGCGCCGGGACTACCAGCACGCAACACAGCACTCATGTTTCCCGACGTATTGCCAGATGGCGTCCATATCTCACACAGCGCCTCTTCTATCGTCTTACACGACATTTGCAGCGAAGCACGCAGATACGCGGCCAATTTTTTTTCCCGAGCAGTTGCAAGCAACATTGCGGCCTTGTGGTAGGGCACCTACCTGCCACGCAAACGGCCCGGGTTCGTTCCTCAATGGGACCGAAGATTGTTATTGTTTATTTTATTTGCATCTTTCTCGATTTTTCGCTCAGGGACGATTTTTCGCTCACAAGCGTCGGTAGCGACACCGTCGCCGACACCGGAAAGTGTGACCGGGGGAACGTAGCTGTCTCACATACGGAATACATGGACCTCACTGCCTGTAACTGAAACGTCCGGCTGCATTGCATTGAACACCATGTCGCAGGTTTATATGTTGCTGCAGAAGCCACATTTCAGAGGAAACAAAACTACAGTACTTCTACTACATTCAGAAACGAAATATTGAACGGGTATAGGCTTTATGGAATCTTTCTTGCGTCTGCTTCGTGTCGATGAATCAAACATGTTCCTTTATCAGCTCATCCAGCTCACCATTCGATAACCCACCATCGCTCCGAAGGTCGAACAGGATCTTCTGTAACGTGACCAAGACTAATATGTCCTTGACCGCAGGCACGGGCCACTCGAGTAGTGGACACAATGTAAACTGCGTAAGATAAGTGGCGTTTTTTTTTGTACCCTTTCTTCTCACCACTCTAAGAGCTGTTCCAGTGACATTGCTTATCGCTACCCGGGGCCTTTTTTCCCCCTATATTACAGACCACCAAGTCGAACTATCCATATCAGGGTCCCCATTTTCCTTATACACGCTTCGAAATAGTGCGATGAATCAGTTCTGCAAACGCGTTTTTTTATTTGCATATCGTCACGTACATTCGGGATAGCGTAAACTCGAAATCATTGGCAGAGGCCTTCGTCCTGCAATGGACTAAACAGGCTGATAATGATCATGAATGATGAGGTCCATTGCTGGAAAAATAGCCGCCTAAACACGATAGCCGCACCGAGAACTGTAATAATATTATCTGGAGCTTCACGTGCCAGAACAACGATATGATTACGAGTCCCGCCGTAGCGGAGGGCTCCGGAAATCTTGACTATCTGATTTTTATTTTTTTAACGTGCACTGACATCGCACGATACACGAGCCTCTAGCAATTCGCCACCATCGAAACGCGACCGCGGCGGGCGGGATCAAACCCGCGACCTTCGGGACATCGAGAACTCAATGTCAAGGCCAGGATGAAATTTTTCTGTTCCTCGAAAAGCCGTCGTGGATAGTGCTGCTCCTCTTCGCAATTTCTTGCTGGAAAGTAGTGGTCAGTGCATCGCGACAGGATGAAGATTGACAGTACGGGCAGCGTCTCATTCGAAGATTTCTGTCTAGTTTTCTTACCCGTTATAAGCAAAAAATAAACCGTTCGGCGTTAGAAAACGCGCCTATTCTCTAAAAAGCGTCGTTGGAGGGACAAGGAAGTGGAGTGAAAGAAGAGAGAAGGAAAGTGAGGCCGCCTTCTCGAGATATGACTACTCATAACACCGAGCGCCAGCTCAGGGTAGCAGTTATCAGAATCGGCAGCACCCCATACTCTTCCCTTTCCATCGCTCCCTAAATCTTAATCCCCGAGTTTTTTGTTTCTTTTTTTTAGCGCACTGATCTTCGTCACCGCTGACTACACACCAGCTAATCCTAATATGACTTTAAGATGGGTCGATGAGGTAATGTTCCCTTGTTTCAATTGATAATCACTGAACGCTTACAACTTCTAGAAGAGAAGTCCCACTTTCACCAGGGCCCTGCATGGCTAATTCAAAAGATACGCCTTCTTCGAGAAGTGTTGAACTTCACGCGTAAAGAATAAGGATAGAAAGTCACCAGGAGTATCCTTCGTGGCGCGCCTCAGGATAACAAGCAGCGGAATGGACTAGCCGGGCGAGTCCAGTGACGTGGGAGTTCCGCCATTTTTCGCGGTCGTATCTATGCGCCAAGCTGTCTCCCCGTGAATTCTATATACGTCCGTCTGGAGTGCACAAGGCAACCCTTCTATTCTTCGAGAACGCATCGTCTGCCGTAGCTGCGGTGTAGGATCTCTTGCAAGCGAGGACTTCACCGCATTAGGATACGAAGAGCACGACCGAACAGGCGATGTCGCCGCCAGCGTCCCAGCCTACTAGGCACGCGCATGTAGACTTTCTAACTCTCTTGCCCCCCGAAGTCTGGACGGAGGTTTTTCGCCACCTGGACATCGAGTCCCTCGTAAATATAGCCCAGGCAGCGCCGGAACTTAAGTGCTACGCGTTGAGCCCAACGATTCTGCGAAGCGTGACCTTCGATCCGGAAGCCAACGAGAGAACGGTCGCAATGTTTCTGCGAGCAAAACGCGAGGAGCTCGGCGTCAAGAACCAGGTCAAGGGCGTTCCAGTCGCTGCATACGTTGAAGAGCTGCGCTTCGCAAGCTGTCTCGTCCTTCCCTCATGTGTAATGCTCGATTGCGTCCAACACTGCCACAACCTACGACAACTCTACTGTGTCAACTGCATCGTGGAACCAGCTGAACTCTTCGTCCTCCTTTCTACGAAAATGATACGCGTCACGAAGCTCGAATGGTCGCTGCACGACGACAAGTACTACGGGTCCAGGCTGAACGCCGAGGACATTGCTATAATCGGCATATTTTCCAAGTCGGAAGGGCCGAAGGTTGCCACCATGTACATCGAAGTAGTCGCAACGGAGACCACCAAGTGCCTCTTGGATCTGTTCTTGCCCCGCTGCGGTATGTTGCGCCGCCTGCACGTGCACGCCATTGTCAAGGGGCACCCGCGTGCGTCGAGCATGGCAACGTGCCACAGAGTTTTAGTTTCCAGCGCACTTGCGATGTTCGTGCTTACGCGTGAGACTTCAGATACAGCCACTTTTAGGTCCAGCTGCGAACAGGACCTGTCTGTCAAATTGGAATCCCGTGTTGATGAACGACAGGAGTTGCACGGTACCTTCAGCCCCCAAAGCGAAATACAATGCAACATTGACTTGAGGCCCAAACCTCCGGCCGCTTTCAACGTACGCATGTTGGGCGAGGTGGTGAAACAAGGAAATGTTCTACAAGGTTTCCAGCAAGTCACCGTCTGCTTAAATGCCGGTCCTCAAGCTACCTCCCTGTTCGCGGAAGCCGCGGAGAAGCCGGAGTGTTGGAGTGACGCAACGCATCTAACATTGGCACTGAACAAACCGACGGCCACGGAGTTCCCAACTTCACCAACCGCGCACCGCGGCTACGAGAAACCGATGCGGCGTTTCTTTAGTGCGTGCGTCTCCCAAATCACCGAGCTGAACCTGAGCGCGTTTCACTTCGCGACGGGATGCAACGGCTGCGACCTCGTGGCATCCGCGTTACCAAACTTGCGCGCGCTGGCGATCCCACCTTGCGGAGTCAACTACCCAGACTCTCTAGTGTCTCTGGCCGACGGCTGCGCCCTTCTGGAGCACGTAGACGTCAGGTCCAGCGCCTACAAGACCCCAGCTTTGTCGTGCAAGTACTGCCCTCTTCCCCTGGACATCAACAAGCGCAACATCCAGTTACTCCACGAGAAGACCAGGCTGCGTCAACTGAGCATCGACGAGACTGCCATCATCCGTAACATGGAGTTTTTGCTCGGATGCAGAGTTCAGGAACTTCGCCTAAGCCTGGACGGCTTCTGCGACGAGGAGCTAGCTCAGTGCCCGACGGAACTTTGCCGGCTCCTCGCGGCCAACCCTCGGCTGTCTTCTCTGACGCTCCTGGCTCGCAAGGTGGCGCTGTGCTCCTCCTTCGCCGCGGCTCTGTCTCAAATACAAAGCCTGCGCCACCTCTGCGTGCTTACCACGGCGTCACACAAGTACCATATGGCGAATGACTTTTTTTTCGGTCTCGAAGACGGGTTACCGCGGCTTCTAACGGCTCACGTCCATTACGCGTGCGTGTGCAGGAAGGTGCAGAGTAGCAGCTGGATACGCCAGCGGCGGCCCAGCGGCAGCAGCGAGTCTGGCGTGGGAACCTCGCGAACCGCGAAAGGACTGTATTTGTATGACAAACCCTGCTTGGGGAGATTGTGCTGCATTGACTCTTTCATCGGACTTGTGCGACCCAGAAATCGCTTCTGAGTGGGCTGTCGTCCGTGCAGAGAACGTTCACGCGTGACCTGTAAAATGTATGGCACGATTTCTAAGGGCTACTCACATTTTGTTTCTTGATACGCTCGTACAACTGCATATGCGTTTAGGAGCAGAACCTATTTAAAGAGACAGATATAAACAAATTACGGCACTCAGTTACTAAAATGGCAGATTCCCCATTTGCCGAATAATTATTCATCATTATTGGACGTCATTGGGGAAACTAAAAGCGATGAAAAATGTTCTCCCTAGATTGCTTGTAGATTTCCTTGTTGTTTTGTCTTTCTTGTAGTAATGTGACATTCCTGAATCCCTGATCTGCTTATAGAGTTACATGATCATCCGTTGTAATATTGTTTGTATTCAGTTTGTTTCTGTGTATGTAGCGTTAATGAATTAGTCTTCTCCCCTCAGTTTGATATGCTACGTAAAGTAGTCGGTCATTATCTTGTGTTCGTAAAATATGATACCATAGGTATTTCAATACATGCAAATTGCTGCACGCCGTTCATTTTGCATTGTTACCGTGTCATGATTGCTCAAACTCTGTGGCTGTGCTTACAGTGTGCCTATATATGGCGCTGGGATCCTAGTCAGGCGTGTCCATTCACCGTTTGTTCCCGCGCAATTGCAATCATGTAAAGTAATTTCAAAATGAATAAAATAAAGATAATCATGCAAATCTTCGTCTTGCCATAAAGCCCACCATACAATCAAACCAGCATGCATCGGTCTTACTGTACATTGACAGTGAAGCGCACAAAATAAATCTAGCCTTGTGATCAAAATTTAAGCGCTAGCTCACGCGCCTACTTTTTTTCTTCTTCACTCGCGCTACGCCGCAAGGACGAGGTGGACGACGTAGACAAGAGTATCGTGCGCTCGTGTGTGCATATATATATACGCGCATAGTATACAAATACATGTATGAACACACATAGTGTGTAATTGAACCCTTCCCCCCCCCCCCCCCCCCCCCGCTCTGCTCCCGAAAAAATATTTCTGGCTAAGTCCCTGGCTCACGTCCTTTTCTATTTTTTAGACCACAATTTTTTGACATCTTATGATCTTGAAGCAAAGACGTTTAAGGCTTGCACATTAATGGTAATACATAACGGACACACGAGGGACATATGTATGCAATATCTATGTACAACTGTGATTGTTTCTTTTTGTCCAATGTACTACATATGTTTGTTACCTTGATTTGAAATTTAGCGAATTTCAAGTAGTTTTGATATGTACAGGTTAAATATATCAATTTCTAAGAATTGTAATATAGAAAAGTTCTTGTAGTTCTGATGTGTATATATGGTTTTTCCTTTATTGACGCCTTTACGTACTTCCTTTGTGCTTTTTTTTTCCTTTATGTGTTGCTTTCTACCTCTATTGTTGTTGTAATTTCACACCACTGTATGCCATAGTCTGGTGCACGGATCTAGTCAAGCCTTTTCAGGCTTTTTGTCCGTGCAACAAACATCTGTCAGATGTTAAATAAAAATTGAATTGAATTGAATTGAATAATAATGTGCGAAGAAGTGCTTTTAAATACTGCAAGTAAGATGCATACATGCACTGTACAACAAACAATTTGCAAGAGAGAGAGAGGGAGAGCAGAGAGAGAAATGTAATGCAGAAAGGCAGGGAGGTTAACAGCATAATAAATAGCCAGTTTGCTCCCCGGCAAGGGGTAAGGGGGGACAGAAGAGTAAGGAAGAGAAGAATAAACGAGAGAGGGAGGCATATAAAAGCACACACACGAACGCACACACGCACGAACGAACGCACGCACGCACGTGGGAGTGTCATAATCGTTGAACAAGGCGCGTCGCTCGCAGAAACTTGAAGGGCCCCTGAACCACCTCCGATATTTTTTGGAACATTTGAAGTAAACACGCGCATCGTGTGCAGAATGCATAGTGCAACAGCGCAAGAAACACAGGGACACAGGCAAGAGAGACGATACAGGCGCTCTTCTGCAGAATGCCATCACGATCAACGATGCCACACATGGTAGTGCTACAAGCCGCGGTCACGCCACAAATTCCAAGAAACAATTTTAAAAGCGAAGCATTTCTTAGCGAACCTTTGGCACTTTGAGCGTTTCTATCTATCTATCTATCTATCTATCTATCTATCTATCTATCTATCTATCCATCCGCCTACGTCTGGGTGCTCTCATGATCGCCTCTTTAACTTGGTGTAGACGAAAATTGGCATGGGAGGGTAACAGATTTTGACGAATGTGACTGTCGAGTCATGGACATGAACAACGTGAAAACCCTGTCGCGTACGTCGTCAAACGCTTTCCTAGAAACACGTGTGGCACATACCCGTTCATCACGGGCTGCGGTATACGGGTATGCGCGCCACGGGTGATTGAGCGTTTATATCTACCCAGGAACGGCGACAACAGACACTGGTAATTTATATGCGAGAGCGTTAAGAAAAACCGACATCGGCAGCGTTCACCCGACGAATGGAAAGAATAAAAACTAGGATCCCAGCAAGAATCGAACCCAAGCATTCTGCGTGGTAATCAGGTATTCTACCACACAGCCACGCAAGGTCTATAAACTGGTTTGGAAAAACAGCCTACGCAGGCGTAATGTCGGTGCAACGTCAACTGTGGTTGTGGCGCTGGCTATCTAATTTCCCAAGAAAGCAATAAACACTACATATGTACTCCTACGATGCAGGCATCATATCAGATCAACGTCTATGGTTCCAGTGTTGGTTCCGCTTTTATAGTAGTCTAATAAACATAACATTTGTATTCCTATAATTTAGCAAGCTATATTGAATCGTTGCTCGACCCCGGAGGAATACATTAACGAAAGTTACGTGTGATACGCACATGACTCCACCATAAAGTGCACATAGTTTCGATAATACTGACTTATGTATTGTAACGTGAGGGCCGACGTTACGTCGCACCATAAGTTACCCTTTAAACGAAAGTGTTGTCGATGAGCCTGGTAAGCCTACGATGTGCACACTGCTGCTACACTGCCACAAACACGTCGATCCATGAAGTCTCTACTTATGTGACGCCACCCGGAGATACGTGCAGAGGAGTTGTTCGGGGTATTGACCCTGAGCTGTCTGACGACCGGCTTGGTGAGCTCTTCGTGCACGCGAGAAATCCGAAGGTTCTCGGAGTACGGCGCATCAAGCAAACGCCCACGGTGATCGTCCTGTTCGACGGTATGAAAGTTCCAAACTACGTCATGTGTGGGACGAACATGATCAGGTGCACTCTCTACCGACGACAAATCGACGCCTGTCGAACCTGCGGAAAACTGGGACATCGCTCGGACGTTTGTCCTACCCCTACGGTCATCACCTGCCCGGACTGTGGGGTCTCATCGCCCCCTGAGAATCACACGTGCCAGCCGAAGTGCTCCATCTGTGGAGGAGCGCATCCGACGGCAGATCGGGCCTGCAAAAGCAGGTACCAGGTCCCCTACATCGTTCGGCGTAGAAGGCGACGACGCAGAAAAGCAAACAAGCAGCGCGGGGAGTTCGTGCCACAGCAAGCTGCCGGGCTCGGAGTCAACCAGGGGGGCGGACTTGATACTCCTGGGCAGGGTGCGGGTCACCGCTCTCGCTCGATGGATAGGTCTGCCTCCTGTGTCCGGATTCAACAGGAACCTACCTGGGCTGAACGAGTTGGCCAAAAACGTGAGTCTCGCACTATCGTGCAGCGCCAGTTGCCAGAGCAAGCTACGGCTAGAATACAGCAGCTAGAGCGTGAGAATGCAACTCTGAGGAGTGAGCTTCAGGAGATTAAAGCATTAGTTGAGGAGCTTAGGCAGCGCGAACGCACGCCGGAAGGGGCGGTGAAAGTGCAGCAGGCCGAGACACAACCTAGAGGCGGTAAGCGAAAGCCGCTGACCCTCCGGTAGATATCGAGAAGGAGTTCAGTGACTTTAAACAGGAAATTACGGGGGCGGTCCGTGAAATTAAGGAAGCCATCGCTGGTGTCAGCTCTATCATCCAGTCCCTTTCTGCAAGGGTGGTGGTGGTGGAGCAAAACTTAAGTAGCAATCATGGCGAAGCTAAATAAGGAATTTGTCATTTGGCAGTGGAATTGCGCGAGCTTCCAGCGGAAGAAGGCAGTCTTGCAGCAGTTCGTTAGCTCACAGGCGAATAAGCCAGCCGTAATACTCCTCCAGGAGACCCTTAAAGGAGAGGTGGCCCTTCGGGGTTATCGCTCCGTGGCCTGCTGGGGGGAAGGAAAACGCGGGGTCGCCACCCTCATATCCAAAGAGTTCTCCTTTGAGGTTCGCGAGGTACGCCCAGACCTAAAGGTGGAACACGTATTCATTGAGTTAATCCCAAACTCTCGGCTTAAGGAGCACCTTTTCATACTGAACGTTTATAGCTCACCATCTGATACTCGGGAGACTTTCAATGCGCTTCTCGGCAAAGCCTCCAAAATCGCGGGCTCGGCTCCGTTTACAGTTGCTGGCGACTTCAATGCGCAACATCAGACATGGGGCTATATCAATAATACGGCTAAGGGGCGGGCGCTTCTGCAGCATACTACCAATCTTAACATGTTATTAGTTACTGATCACACCTTTCCCACACGCCTCGGTAATTCTGTAGCAAGGGATACCACGCCGGACCTGGCCTTTGTCAGGAACGTCGAGTGCCCTTTCTGGCAGAACTTGCATGAGAACTTGGGGAGTGACCATTTCATCGCGTCTATCTCCCTCGCGATTAAAGCACCACGGCCGCAGGTTTTCAAAATTGTTGATTGGGATGCCTTTCGGGAAATCAGAAAGAGCGATGAAAATGAGTACGATGACCTTGGCCAGCTACTTCAGCGTCTTAAGACAGATGTCAAAGCTGCCACTAAGGTGGTGGAGACCGATCTCAAAACCGAGCGCATGGACAGCCGCCTAGCGAGGCTCCTTGAAGCCAAAAACTCCATACTTAACAGATGGCGTACGCAGCGACTCAACAGGCGGCTCAGACGGAAAATTGCTCTACTCAATCAGGAAATTGAGTCGTACAGCCAAACCCTGGCTAGACAACAATGGGATGAGGTCTGTAACGCTGTCGATGGGCAGATGCGGTCAGGGGCAAAATGGAACATTCTCAAGCACCTCCTCGGAGATAAGCAAACTAAATCTAATCAGAGACACACTGTTGATCGGCTCATTCACAAGGAGAGGTCTGCTGGACTCTCCGATGATCAAATCTTACAACAGCTGGCGGATAGGTACCTCCCCCTGGGGGCTACCACGGATGCAGACTACCCGAATTTTTCCGGCCTGGAGCACGCAGAGCTGGACTCCCCCTTCGACACGGCGGAGATTAGGGCGGTCCTTTTCAATCTCAATGGAAAGTCGGCTCCCGGGCCGGATGGTATCACTAACAGGCTACTTAAAAATCTGGACGATAGATCCATTGAGCTTCTAACTGACGAGGTCAACCGGGTGTGGGAGTCGGGGCAGGTGCCGGAGGAGTGGCGAACGGCCTCTGTCGTCCTCATTCCCAAGCCTGGTAAACCTCTCGGACTCGGCACGCTCCGACCAATCTCGCTCACGTCTTGCGTGGGTAAGGTCACAGAGCATGCAATCCTTAACCGAATCTCCCATCACATTGAACACTACGAGCTCTTTCCTTTCAATCTCATTGGCTTTCGTCCCGCGCTCTCTACGCAAGACGTTATGAAAATGATTAAACATCAGATTCTTGAAATAGACACCACAGATGTTCGAGGAATTCTTGCACTCGATCTGGAGAAAGCTTTTGATAATATCTCACATGCCCACATACTGGACTCGATCTCCGAGTTGGGATTGGGGGCCCGCTTTTACGGGTTCGTCCGCTCTTTTCTCAGGGATCGCGTTGCCACAATTCGGCTCGGGGACCTCTGCTCCAAGGAATTTCACCTTGGACCTAGGGGAACCCCTCAGGGATCGGTCATTTCGCCATTAATTTTTAACATCGCGATGAGGAAACTCTCACTCGAACTCGCTCGTATCGACCGCATCGGACATGCGCTGTATGCGGACGATATTACTATATGGTGCACTGGGGGTAGAGACGGAGACGTTTGAAGAGTCCCTCCAGCAGGCCCTCAGGTGCACGGAAGAGTTTTTGGATAGCACGGGGCTGCACTTGTCGACCGCCAAGTCGGAGCTTCTCCTGTACACACAGCAGAAGCGCAAGTTCACCACCATTCCATTTCCGCCGGAAGAGATTAGGATCAAAATTCACACACGGTCAGGGCAGGCCATCCCACGAGTCAATAAAATTCGGATATTAGGCATGTTCCTGGAGGAGCACGGAAGTAACTCTCATACTCTGACCCGTATTGCGGCGAAGGCGGAGAACATGGTTAAGCTTATACTTCGGGTATCTAACAGGCGTGGAGGGCTTTGTGAGGCCAACCTCATGAGGCTTTTCCATGCCTTTCTTATGAGTCACATTAATTACATTGCCGCAGCGCATAGGTGGGAAAGGAAAGAACAAGGGAAACTGGATGCGATTATTCGAAAGTGCATTAAGAAGGTTTTGGGTCTTCCAAACAACACTAATGAGGAAAGGCTCAAGGCTCTTGGTATGCATAATACATTTAATGAGATTGCAGAAGCGCAACAAACAGCACAAGCTGCACGACTGTCCTCTTCCAAAGCTGGGAGGCGCATCCTGGAGTTTCTGGGCTGCGAACCAACTATGGTAGCAGACAAAAAGATACAACTTCCACCCAAATTGAGGGAACAGATTACGGTCTCACCAATTCCTAGAAACGTTCACCCACTCTATAATGTCGGCCGCCGGGCCGCTAGGGCTAGGTCGCTACTCAGTTCCGCCTCTGCCACCCCTGAACTTGTGGCGTTCGTTGACGCAGCACAGTATCCCGGCACAGCCAATTTCGTGGCTGTGGTCACTGACCTTCACGGTAAACTCCTCACAGCAGCTTCTCTTCGAGATACCACGCCGGCCAGGGCAGAGCAGGCTGCTATAGCACTGGCCGTGGCGATTCCCATGCGCACGCGCATTTTCACTGATTCTCGGGCTGCTGCACGAGCGTTCATGACCGGGTCAATCTGTGAGCAGGCGGCCCATATTCTTACCAAAAGACCAAATTGCACAGAAACCGACGGCAACATCACCTGGTTTCCTGCCCACATGGGCAAGGATGTCCACCCTGTTATCCCCAATGCCAATGAGCTTGCCCATACCCGCGCACGCGAACTGTCCCACCGTGACGGGCAATCGGCATCTAATTTTGGGGATGGCATCCGGCAGCTTGATTCTCTCCTCACCTTTAATGAGATCTGCAAACATTATCAATTGGCCAGGCGTAGCTTTCCACTCCCGCACCCGCAACTCTCGAGGACCCAGTCAGTCACATTAAGAATGCTGCAAACGGGTACTTACCCGTCGCCTTTAGTGTACAGCAAATTTATTGACAGCATAAAGCCGCACTGCCCTCATTGCGATGAGAGACGATGCACGTTAGCCCACATGCTCTGGCAATGCACGGCGCTGCGCGATTGCGAGAATCTCAGCACAGAGGACGCCTGGAGGACGGCAATCACCAGCTCGGACCGCGAGGTCCAAATCCGGGCTGTCCAGAGGGCCCGCAATTTGGCGGAGGGGCTCGCTCTTCCTGTCCCCACGTGGGCGCGGCCCGCAGCCGACCCTCCCTCTTGAGGGGAATCGGCTCCTCAGGACAATTTATAAATAAAGTTCATTGACTGACTGACTGACTGATGCATGGCGTTTTCACATTCACCCGTGCCAACAATGCTGTTACCGGTATTTTTTTTCTTCTTTTTTTTCCCCCGTTTTTATTTTATCCTCTGTGTTCAGTTATTTGCGAAAAACTCTTTCGGCAGTTATATCTTGTTAAACTGTTGGTGTTTAAATTGTTACTTTATATTATCGTTTGTGTAACGCCTTCAGACACTACACATTGCTGTTTCAGTATATTTTGCATTTCTATGTTCGTGTGTTCACTTACATCTGTAATAATCAGTATTTCACACAAGTTTATTTATCTCTATTTTGTACATGCTGTATTACCCCCCTTACACAATGCCCCACGAGGGCGCAGTAAGGTACTCATGAATAAAAAAAGCGAATTCCCAAGGCATGGGCTCTGCTGAACTGTTTGATCTCTTCATACAAATGTCGTTCATCACACACGGTCAACGATGCTCTCGTGACGATGCTCTCGGCCTTGGCGGCTGCATTTTCTGTGGAGGCGAAAATGTTTGAGGCCTATGTACTTAGCTTTAGGTGCACGTTAAGAACCACAGGTGGTCGAAATTTCCGGAGCCCTCCACTACGCCGTCCCTCATAATCATATCGTGGTTTTGGGACGTTAAACCACAGATAGCATCTGCTGGAACGCCAGCTGCGTTTCTTTTCACCAGATGCTGATGGCTGACCAATGCATTTATGTAGAAACGTTTTTCCCCTTTCCTGCTTCAAAGCAATTTTCGATAAATGCTGATGACAAACCAAGTTCTTGCGGTATCGGTGTAACTATACCGTCGCTCTTCAAAAAAAAAGTTCGTAAATAGTAATTCGTAATTGAAAGCCAAAAAGTGAGTTGCAGATGATAGTTCTACGTCTCAAATACAGTTTTACTCTAGCTTTGTGAAAATAAGTGTTTAATGGTCGCTATCTCATCTTACTAGTCTTGCAGTGTGCACGACAGCTGCGTCCAGCACTCTGTGGTTTCACTGAGTTGGTACCAGCATTAATCCTACCATGTAACATATTTTGTTGTTACGGATGGACACCTATGTGTTTCCTCTTTGCGTAAGCGAGTAGGTACATTATAGGACACATAAGTGAACTGCCCAAACTTGAGTTATTTATGCGCATGCGCATGCGCACCCGAAGCTAACCGCCGTCCCCCCCCCCCCGCCCCCCCTCAGCTGTAGCTGCATATACTGTAAGCGTGAAGTATCCAAGCACGTGTCGCGCCTGTTGATAGCGCTCCCTGATCTGTCGCTCTTTGTGTCTTTTGTTCATTGTTGTACATCTTAAATATGTCTAATTGCATAGTTTGAGCAGTTCATTGCACATTATGTTCCCTGTATGACCGTTATGTAGAATTATTGATTGGTGTAGTCGCTGAAGAATAAAGCTGTATTTCTAGACAAACTGTTTCGCCAGGAAATGCTTTTTAATCCATGCGGCCTTACTGCCGTGCAGACACCGGCAACAGGTAACTTTTAGTAACAATAACTCGGCTTAACATACGACATTATTGCTTTCGCTACCTTTTGGAGCTTGTACATGATCCTCATCGGTAAACTATACATTAAACTTAGTATTGTTACTCACACTACTGTCGCACTACTGACAACAAGAAACCGATGGTTCGTAACTATACCACGATATATATATATATATATATATATATATATATATATATATATATATATATATATATATATATATATATATATATATATATATATATATATAGTGAGTGTGTGCGTGCGTGCGTGCGTGTGTGTGTGCGTGTGCGTGTGTGTGTGTGTGTGTGTGTGTGTGTGTGTGTGTGTGTGTGTGTGTGTGTGTATCGATGAATCAAACACGTTCCTTTATCAGCTCATCCAGCTCACCATTCGATAACCCACAATCTCTCCGAAGGCCGGACAGTATCTTCTGTAACGCGACTAATATGCCCTTGACCGCAGGCACGGGCCACTCGAGTGCTGGACACGATGTAAACTGCGTAGGATAAGTGGCGTTATTTTCTACGTTTCCCTCTCCTTCCTCTCTAAGAGCTGTTCCAGTGCTTATCGCTACCCGTGGCCTCCCCCCCCCCCTCCCCCCAAATTATAGACCACCAAGTTAAGGTATCTATATCAGGGTCCCTATCTCCCATATACAATTTCGAAACGGTGCGATGAATGAGTTCTGCAAACGATTTTTTAAAGACGATAGTCTTTCTTGGGGAACTTAAACGCAGAAATTTTGGTCTGTCTTTCTGTCTGTCTGTCTTTCTGTTTGTCGGCACGTCACCCGATTCAGCCAACCGGCCAAAGTTGAACCACTTGCTTACCGCCCACCCATCTTGAACTGGTACGGCTGTTCATACTTGTGAACGTTGTCGATCAAAAAGTAAATATTACGCATATCTGAGGCGTAACATCATAAGGTAAGTATTAGGTGGTGTGTTCCTTTAATAGAAAATACATAGATACGCAATTTTAAAGACCTTTATGGTATGCGTTTAACGTTGAGACAGTAACGCGTTTATTAAAAGATTGCCACAGCTGAAGCGATCAGCGGTCCAAGCCGAGCAAGCGCGAGCGCCAACAACAACCGTCTTCGTCTTCTTCTTTCGCAGGCGTTCTTGTCTGCGCCGTACCATGTTACAAATCACTCCCCCGCGGAAAAGGAGGCATCCTGGCGACCTAAGGAACAGGTACAACTGGTGGGTCATAATGCGGCTTCAGTCGATCGACGTGAACAGTCTCGCGGCCGCGACGACGGCGGTCCGTAGATGATTGAACAGGCTCATTAATGACTTGACGTAGGACGCGGTAGGGGCATTCGTACTTAGGCAGTAGCTTTGTGGAAAGGCCAGGAGCGGAGGAGGGAACGCGAAGCCACACCAACGTTCCAGGCGAATACGACTGAGGAGGCAGGTTTTCGTCGTGACGGTTCTTCTGGCCCTACTCGCCCTACCATGTTACAACCCTAGTTTCTTAAGGTGCGCTGAAAATGCGACTGCGCTGAAACTTGTCTTCCTCCGTGCCCCCTGCACAAGCTCATGTTGTGTTTCGGTTTCAGTTCAGTATTGCATTGTACGAATGACAGGGGGCGCCGCTCTGGCATTCCTGTTTTACCCAGGCGACGTGTAAATAAAAGAGTTTGTGGAGAGTACTCGTTGAGTGCGGACGTTTCTTCTCCTTCGGCGCATCGCGCCAAACAGCGTGTTCGGGCTGGCCGGCGTCTCCACCGGTCGCGTTGGTCACCGCCGGTCTTTGCCTGCCGCTGCGCCGGGACCACGGTGTTAGAAGTATTATAGGTGGACCGACGGCGCCTCCGGAAGCGGCGAACTTCTGTCCGCGGTTTGTGGCGTCTTGTTCACAGGCCCCTAGATGGCGCTACACTACTGGTGGCTCAAGAGCGGTATCAGGCGTGGTCGCTTCGGAGCCGCGACCGCCCCTCGAAATGAATAAAAAAACTGTGCGTTCGCACTATAACGAGCGCAAAAATAAATAAATAAATAATAGCTTCGAATAAATCGAAATTTGGACGATACAGCCGCTACCTGTTGAATATGTTGAATTTGCCACCGCGAAGGTTGGCGGTGGCAAATTCAACATATGCTTTCCTCGTTCGGACAATTAAAGATATGAGAGTGACGTCACGCTGAAATATGACAAAAATTAGTTCTATTTGTAGAAGTATAGTTTAGATAGTTAGAAAAAATACCGCATTAGCCGTAGTATTACAACAGAAAATGCACACTGTCTTTGCTGTCGCGAACATTCGAAGTAATTTGCGGTCGTTGATCACGGATAAAGAAATGTGTCACGAATACGACTTTTTAGCTGGTCGTGCATAAAACACTGAATTTTAGCGAATGCCAGCAGCTAAGTTTGAGGCACCGACGAAGGATATGAAAAAGCATCCTGGTTTGGCACTGCGAGAAGGGGAGACATTATGAATGGTGGATATATGTTCCCGATTCTTCTCTGTTGCCAACTGAGGAATATATTTCACTGTTTATGTCTCGCATAGTCACCCGAAGACAGCGTTACTATTTCGTCTTTCAAGGAACACGTCGATCACGGTGTGCGGAGTCTTTACGAGCGTAGCCAGTCAACCGCGATGGTACACCGGTTACGGTACTCGGCTGCTGACCGAAGTTCCCTAGTTCGATCCCAGCCGCGGCGGTCGCATTTTGATGGAGGCGGCATGCTAGAGACCCGTGTACTCTACGATGTCAGTGCATGTTAAAGAACACCACATTGCCGAAATTTGTGGAGCTCTGCTACGGCGTGCCTCATAATCATAACGTGGTTTCAGCACGTAAAACCCCAGATATTCTCATTGTTAACAAGCGTAGCTTTCGCATGGAGAGAGAAAGACTGCACACGCACGTAGGTGTTAAAAAAAACTGGCCAACTCACGGCGTGGATGAACTCAAGACGATGAACTCAAAACGAACTCAATACTTCGTCGGCACGGCGTCATTAGCCAGGGCCGCCTTTCGTGATGTGCTCACACAAACGTGCCCTTTGTACACTGCTTCCCACGTCTTCGTTATGTACCTCGGCTCGAAGTGCTTCTCGCACACGTAATCAGTCGACTGCAGCACGCGGTCCTTGCGCGGAATCGCATGGCGCCAAACATTCAGGCGTTCCGCATCTCGGGGTGCAGAAAAATCGACTTTTCAGTGCAGGTCTTGTACACAGAGTTGCACCGCGGCACGAAACACTTTTTGCCCATTTCACGGCTTTCTCACTCGAATAGCATGACCTGCCATCGCACAAAAAGAATTAAACGAGGAAGCAATGTGGCGACAACTGCTTAGTCACCGTGGCTTTGTCGGGAGAGAGGCCGGCGCGCGCCGCTGTGAGCCTCTTGACTGCTCCTGCCATCTCGCGGCGTGACGGCGCGGAGGAACCGAAGTTCGACGCAGCGAGCGCATGGCGCCGGTGCTGCGTCGTTCCACCTGTACTTCTAACACCGTGGCCGGGACTACCAGCCCGCAACACAGCACTCATGTTTCCCGACGTATTGCCAGATGGCCTCCTATCTCACGCAGTGCCTCTTCTATCGTCTTTAGACGACATTTGCAGCGAAGCACGCAGATACGCGGCCAATTTTTTTTATTTGCCTATCGCCACGTGCTTTCAGGGCAGGATAAACTACAGATCACTGGGAAAGGCCTTCGTCCTACAGTGGCCAAAAACAATCTGATGAGGATGATGAACGATAACGTGCATTGCTTGAAAAGTCACCGCCTAAACACGATAGTCGCACCCAGAACTGTAATAGTAATATCTGGAGCTTTACGTGCCAGAAATACGATATGATTACGAGTCACGCCGTAGCGGAGGGCTCCTAAAATCTCCACCATCTCACATTTTTTAACGTGCGCTCACATCGCAAAATACACGGGCCTCTAGCAGTTCGCCACCATCGAAATGCGACCGCAGCGGCCGGGATCAAACCTGCGACCTTCGGGACATCGATAACTCAATGTCAAGGCCAGGATGAAAACTTTCTATTCCTCGAAAAGCCGTTGTAGATAGTGCTCCTGCACTCCGCAATTTCCTGCTAGAAAAATGAGGTCAGTGCATCGCGTCAGAATAAAGAGTGACAGAACGGGCAGCGTCTCATTCGAAGATTTCTGTCTAGTTTTGTTACCAGTTGTAAGCAAGAAATAGCCGTTCGGGGTTAGAAAACGCGCCTATTCTCTAAAAAGAGTCGTTGGAGGGACAAGGAAGTGGAGTGAAAGAAGAGAGAAGGAAAGTGAGGCCGCCTTCTCCAGATATGACTACTCATAACACCGAGCGCCAGCTCGTTGTAGCAGTTATCAGAATCGGCAGCATCCCCTACTCTTCCCTTTTCATCGTTAACTAAAACTTAGTCATCTAGATTTTTGATTTACCGTATTGATCTTCGTCACCGCTGACTACATGCCAGGTTATCCTAATAAAGTTAGACATGGGCCGAGAAGTGAACGTTCCCTTGTTTCCAGTGATAAGCACTGAACACTTACGCCTTCTGTAGAAGAGAAGCCCCACTGTCACCAGGACAATTCAAAAGACATGCATTCATCGAGAACTGCTGAACTTCTCGCGTGAGGAATAAGGAAAGAAAGTCACCAGGAGTATCCTTCGTGCAGCGCCTCAGGATAACAAGCAGTGGTATGGACTAGCCACTGCACGGGAACTTCCACGTCCAGCGACGTGGAAGTTCCGCCATTTTTCGAGGTCGTATGTACGCGCCAAACAGTCGTGTCGTCTCAACCAAGCTGTCTCCACGTGAATTCTACGTCCGTCCGAAGTGCACAAACGCAACCCTTCTATTCTTCGAGAACGCATCGTCTGCCGTAGCTGCGGTGTAGGATCTCGTGCAAGCGAGGAGTTCACCGCATTAGGATACGAAGAGCACCACCGAATAGGCGATGTCGACGCCAGCGGCAGCGTCCCAGCCTACTAGGCGCGCGCATGTAGACTTTCTAACTCTTTTGCCGCCCGAAGTCTGGACGGAGGTTTTTCGCCACCTGGACTTCGAGTCCCTCGTAAATATGGCCCAGGCCGCGCCCGAACTGAAGTGCCTCGCGTTGAGCCCAACAATTCTGCGAAGGGTGACCTTCGATCCGGAAGCCGACGAGCGAACGGTCGGAATGTTTTTGCGAGCAACACGCGAGGAGCTCGACGTCCAGAACCAGGTCAAGGACGTTCCAGTCGCTGCATACGTTGAAGAGGTGCGCTTCGCAAACTGCCTCGTCCTTTCCTCAGGGTTAATCCTCGACTGCGTCCAACAATGCGACAACCTCCGAGAGCTCTACTGCGTCAACTGCGTCGTGGAACCAGCTGAACTCTTCGTCCTCCTCTCTACGAGACTGACACGCGTCACGAAGCTCGAATGGTCGCTGCACGACGAGAAGCACTACGAGTCCAGGCTGACCGCCGAGGACATTGCTATAATCGGCATATTTTCCAAGTCAGAGGGACCCAAGTTTGCCACCATGTACGTCGAAGTAGTCGCAACGGAGACGACCGAGTGCCTCTTGGATCAGTTCTTGACCCGCTGCGGTATGCTGCGCCGCCTGCACGTGCACGCCATTGTCAAGGGCCACTCGCGTGCGTCGAGCATGGCGACGTGCCACAGAGTTTTCGTGTCGAGCGCACTTGCGATGTTCGAGCTTACGCGTGACACTTCCGACACGGCAACCTTTAGGTCCAGCTGCGAACAGGACCTATCTAAAAAATTGGAATCACGTGTTGATCAACCACACGAGTTGCACGCTACCTTCAGCCCCCAAAGCAAAATCCAATACAACATTGACTTGAGGTCCAAACCTCCGGCCGCTTTCAACATACGCATGTTGGGCGAGGTGGTGAAGCAAGGGAAGTTTCTACAGGGTTTCCAGCAAGTCACCGTCTGCTTAAATGCCGGTCCTCAAGCTACCTCCCTGTTCGCGGAAGCCGCGGACAAGGCGGAGTGTTGGAGTGACGTCGCGCGTCTAACATTGGCGCTGAAGAACCCGACGGAGACGGAGTTCCCAACTTCACCAACCGCGCACCGTGGCTACGAGAAACCAATGCGGCGTTTCTTTAGTGCGCGCGTCTCCGAAATCACCGAGCTGAATCTGAGCGCCTTTCACTTCGCGACGGGATGCAACGGCTGCGACCTCGTGGCGTCCACGTTGCCAAACTTGCGCGCGCTGGCGGTCCCACCTTGCGGAGTCAACTACACAGACTCCCTCGAATCCCTGGCCGACGGTTGCGCCCTTCTGGAACACCTAGACATCAGGTCCAGCACCTACAAGACTACCGCTTCTTCGTGCGAGGAATGCCAGCTTCCCTTGGACATCTCCAAGCGCAACATAGAGTTACTCCATGAAAAGACCAGGCTGCGTCGACTGAGCATCGACGAGACTGCCATCATCCGGAACATGAAGTTCCTGCTCGGATGCAGAGTTCAGGAACTTCGCCTAAGCGTAGACGGCTTGTGCGGCGAGGAGCTCGCTCAGTGCCCGACGGAACTTTGCCGGCTCCTCGCGGCCAACCCTCGGCTGTCTTCTCTGACGCTCCTGGCTCGCAAGGTGGCGCTGTGCTCCTCCTTCGCCGCGGCTCTGTCTCAAATACAAAGCCTGCGCCACCTCTGCGTGCTTACCACGGCGTCACACAAGTACCCTATGGCGAATGACTTTTTTTTCGGTCTCGAAGACGGGTTACCGCGGCTTCTGACGGCTCACGTCCATTACACCTGCGTGTGTAAGAAGATGCAGAGTAGCAGCTGGATACGCCAGCGGCGGCCCAGCGGCAGCAGCAAGTCTGGAGTGGGAACTTCGCGAACCAAGCAAGGACTGCATTTGTATGACAAGCCCTGCTTGGGGAGTTTGTGCTGTATTGACTCTTTCATCGGACTTGTGCGACCCAGAAATCGCTTCTGAGTAGGCTGTCCTCCTTGTAGAGAACGTTCGCATGTCACGTGTAAATGGCACTAGTGCTTTTTGACAGTTACATACACCGAGGCGAGAATTATTAATGTTGTCCTTAACGTAAAACTGACAACGCTACACTGGGCTGCGTACGCTCGCGTGATTAAAGCTTCGCTGCAGGCGCTTTTCACGGCCTAGAACTGGCTGAATATTTTTAAATTCTTACTCTTGCGGGGTTAGTTGCTGGCGCAGGCTACTGTGCAGGGGTGTGTTTTATACGCGAGAATATACGGTATCGTTGTAAACGGCGCTCCTCCTAAAAGACTGCTTTTTACTTTCTTAATGCATGCACCACGGGCGTATAAGAGGGAAAGCGTGCTCTTTAAAGGGACATTAAAGGCAAATATTAAGTCAACGTTGATTGTAGAAAAGGAACGACGTTCCAGGAACTAGTTCCTTTTTGGAGGAACGGAGGAACGCCACCGTTCCATTAAGGGTCGGTGGAACTGTAACGGTAACTCGTTACGTTTACGTAGGAACGGCATAGGGAACGGCGTTCCTTCTGTAAGCGTTCCTTGGCACTGAAAATGCGCCCGCACACGGCACATCATGCAGAACAGGGTGGATGGGCGACCGCGTAAGGCGCAAGGATTTACCGCTCGCCAGTCACTTGACTATGCTGCATCCTGGTTTTCACTTTAAGGCGCCCGCCGGGGGCGCAAGGAAGCGCGCGATGTCAAGACCGACCACGCGCGGGAAGAACGGCTGATTCTTTATCCTTTTTGTCTGAGCCAGTCTGGCAGCAATCACTGGCCGTTCTGGAGTGTAGACACACCTTGGAGAGCATTTACTTGGCAATCGAAAATCATCGAACCCCATTGTAAGGCTGCCGCCAGGAAAGGGCACGGCATTTTTTTCACCTAGGTGACTTTTTTGTTCGGCCAAATCGAACGTAGCTTTTGTGTGCGGGTGTGGCGGGTGGGGGGGGGGGGGGCAGCGTATTTGGGCGGTTCTGCTACGCGTCCCCGTGTCCTTGTCGGCATAGGGAAAAGTAGGGGAGCCGACTTACCGCAGTCGAGGCGCCTACGCGTTGTTCAGCGGAGTTTTTGTACGGCGCGAATCATCGTCGCGAATCTGGTGTTTGACGCGCATGGGAGAGAGGAGCCAGTCACAACGTCAGAGGCCGGAGGAAATGAGCGAAGCACCGACGTGCTAACCACCGAAATCTCGCGCGGTGGCCGCTCACTGCGCATGAATGGTCTTCAGCCTCAACGTAACGATGACGAAGTTACACTTTGGTTCTACCCTTTGGGAGTGAGCGCCTTGCCGCGTGCAGCGTATCCTTCCGACGTTTTATTGGTTTTATGTTCGCGCGCTGCCGACTGCGAAGCTTCAGCCCAGTTCCTGGGAATGTTTCTCTCGTCGCGTGGTCTTTAGCGGCTGGCTCGATCGTCCCTTTAGTATCTCGTGCATGCCACCGGCAGCTGTCGACACATCTGCCTTTTGACACCCGGTTGCGCGGATAGCCGGGAAGAGAACGAAAACGCAGTGGGCGCGGGCGCTGCAGTGGCGCCTGTCCGGTGCCATCGATGGTTTCGTTCGGGCAGGCATCCCTTCAACATACGAGTTATCTCCGCGGCTATCGGTCTACAACTTTTATTATAGTTCAGTTCGACAGCCGCCGCACTGATAACGTCTGTCATGCAATAAACGATACGCGTACATCCAGCGCTACGTTCTTGTTGCACCCGCTGAGCCTGCCCTCGCCCCTACGACTACGGTTGACTTGTCCCTATTTGTGTACAAGACGGCAGTACCTTCAACCAATCGATGGAACGGCTCTTCAACATTGCCAACGAAGGGCCGAAGAGAAAACAGGTTCCTCAGTCGGATACCGACATCAAGATGCAACTCTTGCTGAGTGCAAACGAGGGACTTTACTAAGTTGCGAATGTGTATCCTGGACATTATTTTCTACTCACACTGCGATATTGAATCAGCACTCATTAAACGCTTATGTATTGCTCTTTTCAATGTGGTTTCCTGTGCAAGAAACCTATTTATATTGGTGCATGTGTGTGAATTTTTATTTGAGTATCTGAAGCGCAGTACTCTGACGGCGCATTTGAAGACTGACGTGGAAAATGCGCCATATGTTGCACTTGTAATAGACGAGTACGAAAGGTGCAGTCAGACATAGTATGGCCGCGGTTGTCTCTAAACAAATTCGTCTAGGAGCGGTACTTTAGGTTCATTTTATCTACATATAACTTACTACCGGCGATGTCAAATTCTTAAAATATATGTAGCCCAATGTTAGCTTTGAATTTCTCGCTTTATTTCGCCTCAGGATTATGCGGCGCTATATTTTGATTAAAATTTCCAATGTAACGTTATTGTAACGACGCGTTCCAATTTTCGAAATGTAACTGGAACGAGTTCCTTTCGCATTAAAGGAACTTGTAACGGGAACTCGTTTCAATATTGGGAAGGAACGAGGAACGAGCTTTCGTTCCTGTTTTAGTGGAACGTGTACAACACTGCTACTACTACATGTAGTAGTAGTAGTAGTAGTAGTATGTATGTATGTATGTATCCAGCTCTAGTTTAATGAATTGCTCACTAGATGGCGTTTCGTGCATTTTTTAGAGTTGCTGTTGAATGACAGATGGCGCTTGTATAATGCGAATGGCGCGCTTTCTCTTTCGCTCGGAGTCGCCGGATAGAGGCAGACAAGGCGCTCGCTCTTGGCGCGCTTTCTCTTTCGCTCGGAGTCGCCGGATAGAGGCAGGCAAGGCGCTCGCTCTTGGCGCGCTTTCTCTTTCGCTCCGGGAGCGGACACTTTCCCTGCATTTCACCGATCACAAAGCGGTGATAATGAAGGGACCAGGGTGTCGGAACGAAATGTTTTTCGTTTCGGTTTTAGTTTCGTTCCGCCGCAAAAAGTTCCGTTCCGTTTCTGTTCCGGATCGAAAAAAAAAAACGTTCCGTAACGGTTCGTAACGTTTTTTTGTATGCGAAAATTCGAAGGTAATCATAAAAAAACACTGGATTTGTGATGTAGTTACTTGCCCTCCTCTTAAGAAAGGGGACAAGGGTAAAACACGTTCTTCAGTGGAGTGGAAGTAACAGTACCACGAATTCCTACCAACTATCACAAACCAGTATTAATTTCAGTCATAGTATTTATTTTCTCAAAAGACAAACACGAAAGACAAACACGAAGACAAACACGAAACACGCAACCGGAATTCCGGGATCGGGAAAATGTGGAATGATTCCGGAGTCATTCCAATCTGGTGGGGCAACTCCGCAACACTGGTGGAAAGCATTAAAGCAGGGCTTAAAGGGACACTAAAGAGAAACACTGAATTGGTTTAGATTGATAAAGTGTGCTCGGAGAACTCTTGTGTAGTTTATTTCACCACCATAGGTTTATTATTACAGGAGAAAACCAAGTTCAAAGTCTCATTTTTAAATTTCGCGCCGAACTTTGTAATTCGTGACGTAAAAGACTTCAAAGAGCATTTAATGTATTTTGGCGCCACTGGCTCGACGAAATTTCCACAAACTCGTTATGTCAAGTCTCTGGCCCCCTCAGAGGGCAATGTACTTCGATTTAACCGATTAGGAACTACGTAGGCCCAAGCAGGCACCGTCAAAAATATGTGAGGTCACGGCAAATAGTGCGGTAATTCGAAGGTGGCGTCGCCACCTGTATTTTCTTTTTGCGCATTTTCTCGCTTATTAAGCGTCTTCGCGCACAAAGCGTGGTGTTTTTGGTATCGTGGAAGACTACTTTACTAATGCGAGAAAAATCGTTTTGCTCGTTAGTGTCCCTTTAAAGTCTCCCTTCATTGGAGGGGGGGGGGTGGCTCAGAGGGCGGCGACCTATATACATACCAGACCCGTAGCCATGGGGGGGGGGGAGGGGGGGGGGGCTCCGTAGTCTTTATGATACATGGTGTTTTTACCGAAATAAATAATGAAAATAGGCGTTTTTCTCACATAGTCAAGCTTTCAGCAAGTGCCCCCCCCCCCCCCCCCGAAAATATTCCTGGCTACGGGCCTGATACATACATACACACATACATACAGCCCCTCCTTAAGAAATGGAAGGGGGGCCGGGCCCCTCCGAGCTCCCCCTGACCTTAAGCCCTGCATTAAGGCACACACTCTTTGCGCTATCAGTATTGTCTGATGACTGGATGTTATTTTCCTCTTCTACCACGCTATATTACATATGTTAACGCGATTCCTTGCCCGACATGACGCCTGTATAGAGTGTTTTTGTGAAGGAGTTGTAAGCACCAGCGTGGCACTCTGGTGGAAGACCCGACTGCCACACTGAGGGCGCGGGTTAAAATCTCATCCGATCCTAGAAATCTGTTTCTCATTTATTTTTTCTTAAATCACGCGATAGCGGTCACGGACAACTATGGTGCCAAAGTCAGCTGTTGTGATCCCATAACAGCTTTCGCTGTAACCGACTTCAGCGCCGACATTGCCCTCTCCACTTTGGCCTGCGTGACAGGCGCATGAAAGTCAACTTGCGTTAATATAAACATCTCTGGTTGCCACTGTTTTCGTTTTTCGCACAATTTCAACATATTTTTGCTTGGGAATTCCTGCCTGAGGTACGCGCTAATACTGTACCCTGAAATATGCATAACTGCTCACGTTGCATGAGCTCAATTGTTCCGGATTGCAAAGTTCTTTCGTGAACCGAAAAACGATTGAAAAAATTTCGGTTTCACTCCGGAACGAAATAATAAATAAAGTTTCGGTTACGTTTTCGTTCCGGTCAAAAATATCGTTTTTTTCGTTTTTCGTTTTCGGTTTTCGTTCCGTTCCGACACCCTGGAAGGGACCACGTAAACCAACAGTACAATAAAAGTTTGATGTTTAATATATACACGGTGTTTCACACTCTTTATATGATGTGGGCGATTTTTTTTTGGCTTTGAGCCCAGCGTTACGAGGTGAATCGACGTTTTTCTTTTCTTTTTTTTTTTTTTTTTGAAGTGTACTTGTGTGCACATCGTGGGCTTACGAGACACGTCGACTACACCTGCGTTTAACGGGTAAGTTATGGTCTGACGTAACGTATGCACTCAGGTCAGAGCCCATACGTCAGTATTATTGAAAAGAAGTGCACTTTACGGTGCGATGATGTGAATATACTACTATACTATCTGGGGTTTAACGTTCCAAAACCACGATATGATTATGAGAGACGCCTCTACGGCGTCTCTCATAATTAATTTCAACCACCTGGGGTTCTTTAACGTGCACCTAAATCTAAGTACACGGGCCTCAAACATTTTAGCCTCCACCTAAAATGCAGCCTCCGCGGTTGGGATTCGATCCCGGGACCTTCGAGTCAGCAGTCGAGCGCCATAACCACTACACCACGTGGCGGGGCTGATGTGAATATCATACGTACTTCGTTAGCGTATATCTGCGGGGTCAAGCAACGCTTAAATATAGCTTGCTGAATCATACGAATACAAATGTAATGTTTAACAGACTTTTATAAAAGCGGAGTCAACACTACCTGACCTGACGCCTGTATCATAGGACTACATATCTAATGTTTATTGCCTTGTTATAAAGTTATATAGTCAGCAGTGCAACCACAATTGACAATTGACGCTCCCTCTGATCACCGGAAGGGGGGCGCAAAGTATGGCCCATACTTTTACTCAGTAGGAACCTGTCGACAGTAGGAACAGTCGCTTCATAATTAACGAGGGACATAAACATGCGCGAAGAACTGCTTTTAAACACTGAAAAGTGAGATACATACACTGTACAGCAGACAATACGCAAGAGAGAGAGCAACCTATCACAGAGCTTAACAGACTAGTACGTGGCATTATGCCTCACGCATATGCGCAGGCACAGGAGAGGAGGGCACGGTTTATGCCGGTGCGAATTCCTCGAAGTTAGAAGACCGACCTTCTCAGTAGCGATTGCTAGGCCGGACGAGTCCGATGAAAGTGTCGACGCAACACAGTCGACCCATGCACGGCTCGTCGTCGAGGTACACGCCTCGCGTCGTTCGCGAAGCTATCACGTGAGGCCAACGCCACCCAGGAGTGAAATGGCGACGCTCGCGGTCACGCTCGGGGCCGCCACCACTGGCGTATCCAGCTGCCGCTCTGCGCGGTTGTTGCACGCGCACACGTAATGGGCGTGAGCCGATCGCAGCCGCGGTAGCCTGGTTTCCAGAACTGAGAAGAACTCTTCCGCAGCGCTGCATCTGTGAGACGCCGTAGTGAGCACGCACAGGTGGCGCAGGCTCTGAGCTTCCGCAAGAGTCGTTGCCAAGCTACTAGACAGCATCACCCTGCGGGCCATCAGAGTGAGGGAAGACAACCGAGGATTGGCCGAAAGAAGCTGGCCGAGTTCGGTCGGGCACTGCGCCAGCTCCCTCGTCGCACAAGTTGTCCAGGCTTAATCGAAGTTCCTGGACCCGGCACGCGACTAGGAATGTCAAGTTCGACGTTCTGGCCGTCTCGTCGATGCTGAGCCGGCGCAGACGGGTTTTCCTCTGGAGTAGCCCGAAACTGAGCCCCGTGAAGTGCAGGGCAAGCTGGCAGGCCTCGCACGTCACAATCGGATCGCCGCCGGCGCGGCTAGACCTGACGTCCAGATGTTCCAGCAAGGCACAGCCGCCGGCCAGGGACTCCAAGGAGTTTGCGCGGTTGACTCCACACGGTGCGAGCGCCAGCGCTCGCAACTTGGACAACGTGGACGCTACGAGGTCGCAGCCGTCGACATTGATCGCGAAGTGGAACGCGGTCAGGTTCAGTTCGGTGACTCGGGAGAGGCACGTCTCGAAGAACCGTCGCATGGGGTCGACGTAGTCGCGGTGGGCGACAGGAGGCGACGGTACTTCACCGCCAGCCATCAGGGCGTAGTGAGGCGTGCAACGTCCTTCCACGACTCGGGTCTTGCAGTTGCGTCTGAGATTAGATCACTGGCTCGAGAATCGTCCTCCAAGGTGATGATTGGCTTGCTCGACGCCCCGCAGAATCGTCCTTCGCTCAACCACGTCGGCCAAACTGAACACGTTGAAAGACCGTGCGGGTTTCACGAGTGCGACGAAGTTGCCCTGAATCAGTCTGCCGGACAAAACGGGAGACCTGGTCCGTTCCTTCTTTCGAGCTGCGCTCGCACCGACGTGGGAGACGACCGCAATTCGCAGCTGTATGTGAAAGTTTCGAGTTTGGGAATCCGCCCCGACCCAAAAAGTAGAGCGTGAATCTCAGGCGTTGCGCTTCTCGGGTAAGCCGCGCCACTGGTCGCGTCGTAGTGCTCCCGTCGAACGGCCTGCACGTGAAGGTGCGACAACACGGGACAAAGAGTCAAGAAGTCGTTCAAGACGACAACCGAGCTGTGCGTGACTTCGATCTCGACGTACACCTCGCTCAGCCTGGGCCGCTGGAACTTCGAGTACCAGCGCATGTTCCCGACGGTGGCGCGTACGTTACGACAGACCTTGTCGTAAAGCGACCACTCTAGCTTCTCTAGGCACGCCAACCTCAACGTCAGGTGCCTGAAGAGGTCGGCGGGATCCATGAGGCAGTTGACGCACTGCAACTCTCGCAGGTTGGGGAAGGAGCCGGCACATTCGAGGATGTTGGAGGAGGGCAGCGTTAAACAGTTCGTGAAGCGCAGCTCCTGGACGCTGGTAACGGCCGGTACATTCCGTTTACCTGGATGAGCTCCGCGCGTGCTGCTTGCACGAACTTCTCGATGGTTCGCTCGTCGCTTTCCGGATCAAACGTGACGGTCTTCATGACCGTCGGGCCGAACACGACGCTCTTCAGCTCGGGAACTGCTTCGGCTATGTTTAGGAGAGACTCCGCGTCCATGTAGCGGAATATCTCGACCCATACATCTGGCGGGAAAGGTCCGATGAGATACGGAGTTGCTAGCCCGGGTGGCGATGCTCCAGGAGTAGAAGACATCGTTTATACCGATGCGGCAACTTGTATCCTTGTGCGATCGATGCTCTGAACTTTCCTCGTTTCCTGCAGATGGTATACACTATACACCCACAAGGAGTCCTCGAAGGATATCAGGTTTGCCCTGGGATCGACGCTTGACGGAGTCCTGTCGATGCGGCTCTGGTCTATAGACGGCTATTCGCAACCAACGGAGGTTAGTCCTGGTCTTGAACGCGACCTCTCGTTGCGGCTGTGGTCTATGGACGGCTACTCACAAGCAATGGAGGTTAGTCCTGGACTTGACGGAGACCTCTCGATGCGACTGTGGTGTATAGACGGTTACTCGCAAGCAAATTCACATGGCTTTTCTTTTTTTTTTTTTGGGGGGGGGGGGGGGGGTTAACTGGGAGAGAGATAGCGATCAAGAGAGTGATATCTAGACTTAGCGGTCTATGATACGCGAGAAAAAACAAAAGAGCATGGGGAAGGAGAAGCGCAGTTACTGCAACTAATCTTGAAATGTTGAGGGAGGGGGAGGGGAAAATCGGCGAGGTCATCGCGTATCAAGTCCCTGAATGGAAATGACTACAGCTGCTTTTGGTGAGAATGAACTGGAATATAATGAGACAGGCTCTGTGCCCGATAGCAAATTGGGGACGTCTACACTATCACACCATGTTCTGGAACCGCAGGCTTAAACTTTTGCTATCCATTTTTTGTCAATCTCTGGAATAGCCCATGACTGCAGTGCTGCCTTCGCCCATTAGTTTTGGTGACTAGACGGCAGATAGCTTTGGTGATGACAAGCCCTTGGGGGATGACAGCGGGTTACAGAATGGCAAGCTGGATGACTTGATGTGATAACAGTTTTGGAATTAAAAGCGCAGGCAAGGCAGGCAAGAAGATCAGACAAGATGAGAGCCCTGACTCAAAATTTAACGCCTGATTATGATTGAAAAACACTCTTTGTGGCATCCGAAGCATCAGTATTCGTGCTATTTTTATGTGTATCACTTGGAACTTAGTGGACTCATCAATGCTGTATCACGGTCAAGCTCGGCACTGTTTACGCATACGGATATACACCCAGGTGACCGATAGCCAGTCGCGAATTCCTTTTTTTTTTAGAATACCCGCCAGTTGGTTATATAGCGTCTTTCATCGGTTTAATCCGTTCCTGATCGAGGTGGCTGTCTTCAAAGTGCCTCGCTTGATTAATTTGAGAGTCTCAAGAAGGATACTACCGCAGAGCAAAAAAAAAAATAGAAAACAATGGGCGTGAATGCCGTACCGGAGGACTGCACACTCTGCTGCGGCAGGTATCACAATGCATACTAGAGTACCGTATATGCAGCTTTCTTAAACAATAGAGATTTTTAATAAAAATTCTATGGCAGTAAGGTTCCTGCCGTTTGCGCACAGGAACTCAACGTCGAGGCGGAAATACGTTGCCGCAGCTGAAATCACACGGTGACGACTAATTAGCAGAAAGTCGTTAATTAACTTTTTAATCATTGACTTCAGGGCGGTCGCTTATATTAAAAAGTTGTAGTGCGTGCAAACTTATGGCATACCCATTTTTAGAAGGCGCAAAAGTTGCACGTAATTCGAGATATTCATCATCGAATTTCAAGGGCGCGATACCGTAATTGACGGCGCCCGGCACGTGACTGCACGTGACGGGGAAGTGACGAAATTTGAATCAAGGCGCACCCAAGCAGAACCCGATCAGGAAAATCGGCAATCATTCTGAAATACACATGTAGACAGCTTATCTATTCTTTGGGGATGCGATATGTGATGCTTACCTGTTTCTTTCATAAACTACAAACAGGCGCCAAAAACTATTTCGCATGTCTGCAAGAAAACGCGCCGCAATGGCTGCTCTTGAGTTCTATGTTTCACAAACAAAGGAAACGTTGATACTGCGCCTTTCTTGCGCACAGCTCGAAAGAAACAGATAAGCACCAAACACCAAACGCAAAGGTAAGGCGATCCGCTGGCGAAAGTGAGATGACTTGCCGCTTTTCACGAAAAGGATGGGCCTCGACGCGTCTTTTCTTTCCAATTCCGTCACTTCTTCGCCGCGGGTAGTTCCGGTCTGGCGTAACAGAGTCTTGGCGTTTCGTGCGCGCCGGGCGCGGTCAGTTCCGATGTCGCCCTTGAAATTCGATTATGAATATCACGAACTATACGTGCATTTGTTGTGGTTTCTAAAAAATGGGTACGCCATAAATTGTCATGTACTACAACTTTCCGATATCAACAACTGCCCTCAAGTAAATATTTAAATAGTCAATTAGCGAGTTTTTGTTTATTCGCCACAACAGTGTCATTTCAGCTGTGGGAATGATTTCCGCCACGACGTGGAGTTCGTGTGCGGAAAACGACAGGAGCCTCACTGTCATAAGATTTTTATTAAAAGTCTGTATTGTCTAAAAAAGCACCCTGCATACAGGTAACTCTAATGGATGGATGCTATGAGCGTCCCCTTTAAAACGGGGCGGTGACATGTCTGCCACCAGGCTCGAAGGCGAAAAAAAAGAAAGAAGAAAAAAAACTTCCCTGTTTCATGTTGTCCTAATGCCTTATATTAAATCTATGTTATTATACCAAAAAATATAAATTCACGGTCCATCTCTCGCCTCTTAAGGCACAATGACCTTTTCTTTTCCCCAATTATTATTTTTGTACTTTATCTCTACTTTTCTGCCATCAATACTCTAACCGTCTCTTACTTATTTCTATCGCGGACGTGTTCAGCTTTCCATTGTTGTCCCTAAAACCCAAGGCTTCATGTAGACTCGTGCCCACACGTATACCTGGGTGAATATCGCCACATTCAATCAGTACATGTTCCATCGTTTCCTTAGTTTCCCCCGCAGCATGTACATTGTTCTTCTTCGTTACTGAATCTCGCTTTATAACTACGCGTTCTAAGGCAGCCCGACCTTGCTCAAACAGTAAAGCGCTTCCCCTTGAATTATCATAAAACCTTTCCCTCCTTATTTCGTTTTTTCCTTTTCGGTAGTTACTCAGAGCCGGCTTCTTTCATCGCTGTCATCCAATAAGTCCTCTCCGCCTCTCTGACCTTCCGCTTAATGCTCCTTGTTGCCATATCGCCCGCACTGCCAGCCGTATATTACTGGTGAGCCTCCTAGTTCTTTTTCTCCACTGCGTGTCAACGCTTTTTCTATACAAATACCTGAAAACCTTCTCTGCCCATCTACTCTCCTTCATTTTCCTCAGCCTCTCTTCGAATCTCATTTTGCTCTGCGCTTCCTGACTTCAAAGCCTGTCCATCCCATATCACCCTTTACCGCCTCATTTGTCGTCTTCCCGTGAGCGCCCAACGCGAGGCGGCCCACCGTCCTTTGATTTACATCCATTCCTGATTGCACCTCTGACTTCATGCACACCACTGAGTTCCCAAATGTAAGCCCCGGAACCATCACACCCTTCCACAGCCCTCGAAGCACCTCGTACCTATTGTATCCCCATAAAGCTCTGTGCTTCATAATTGCAGCATTCCTCTTTCCCTTGCTACCGATGCTTTCTCTGTACCTCCATATATCTATCCCCCTCATTTACCCATACTCCGAGGTACTTGTACTCGCTTACCCTCGGTATTTTTTGGCCCTGTATTAATACCGTATGGTCTCCGTGATCATTGAATACCATCAATTCCACATTTTGTTGCACTAAATCCTAGTCCTAGAGCCTCACACTCCCTTCCGCATATATCTGCCAGTCGCTGTATATCATCTTGACTGTCCGCAAATAAGACAATATCATCAGCATAAAATAGACCTGGAAGCTTCTGCTCAACCATCGCTCCGACCTGTTTGTGTGACAAATTAAATCCAATGTTGCTACCTTCTAGCGCTTTTTCCATCCTCGCCATGTACAGCATGAATAACAGCGGGGACAAAGGGCATCCCTGTCTCAGCCCTTGCTAATTTCAACACTGTCCTTGCTACTTATTCCTTCCCATTCTATACAAACTGTATTTCCTCGGTATATTTCCCTCAAAAGCTGTACACAGTCGTCACCTATGCCCACTTCCTTCAATATATCCCACAAAATTTCCTGATTAACGTTGTCATACGCCCCGGTGATATCTAGATAAGCTACGTATAAGGGCCTGTTTTCTATTTTAGATATTTCTATACACTGGGTAAGAACAAACAGATTATCGTCTAACCGCCTGTCGATTCGAAATCCATTCTGAAGTTCTCCCAAAATATCATTTGTTCTACCCACGCTTCTATTTTTAATTTTACTGCCTGCATCGCCAACCTGTATAGCACCGATGTAATTGTTAGCGGTCTATACGAGCGAATGTTATCCTTTTCTCCCTTGCCTTATAGATTAAGTTCATTCTACTTTTTCTCCAACTGTCTGGTATTTCCCTCTCCTGTAAGCACTTTTCTACGGCTTTCAGCAGTGCTCTTAGTGTTATGGTCCGAGGTCGTTAATGAGGCTGACGGGAACCCCATCTAAGCCGGGTAGTGCGCTTAGGAATTTTTCCTTCGGCATTCTTCCAATTGAAATTCTCTAGTACTACATCTTCGTCGGTTGCACTCCTTGCGTACTTTTACTCACTGGGGGAATCCCCGGGCGACCTGTTAAACGAATCACTGTTATCTTTCGGATGTAACCTAGCGCTTCACTACCCTTCCAATTGATTCCTCCTTCATCTACCATATGTTGTTGCATTGTGACAGACTTCCTACCAGCGCTTTTAGGTGGCTCCAAAATATCCTAGGCGCGGCCTTCTTCTTTTCGCGAAATCTCTGTCATCCAGCGTTCACTTCACCTTTAATTTTTGCCTCGCCTAATTCTGCACAATGGATTTTTGCTCTAAATATATTTCCAATTTGGTTGACTTCGTCCTGTGGCCGCTTCTCCTTTTTTGCTGTCTGTGCTCCGTGATGCCTGACGTCGCATCTCGATCGCTTCCCGGATTTCTTTGTTCCACCAACTTTTTGGCTTTTTCTTTCCTTTCCAACAAAAGTTTTCTTCTCGATTTCCATTTCTTTCGTGATATTACATGTAGCAGCTCACTATACTTCCAGTCTTTGCCTGGTAGTTCGTCTACTTTTTCCTCGACTCTTGCGGATATATTTGTTATTTGTTGTCATTTGCACAAGTACGCACACGTACGGT
>NC_051186.1:45083726-45183725 GCF_013339695.2 Rhipicephalus sanguineus | reverse complement strand
ATCGCGTGAGACATTTAGCTTAATTTCTCGGTAAGTAGGGCACTGCTGTTGATAATATTACTGTTTTAGACGTTGTCATACATTGAGCTTCCACTCTGATAGAAATTGTTACTTGCATTTTGTGTCCCTTGAAGAGTGCTAGGAGTTTGTTCGTTGCTCGCGCCAAATGACAGAAACTGGTGATGGTTTCATTGGGCCCCGCAGGTTGCCTAGGTCTAGCATCATCACCATCGTACACCATTATCCGTCACCACTTTCGACTCATTTCACCACCTCACCAGTTCACCATTTTGCATAAGGTCTATAGATCTTATGCAAAATTGCTGCCATCTGTCGGAGCTTTGACCTTATGCAAGATTGCTGCCATCTGGCTACCGATTCGGCGCCATGTTGGAGGCATGTGTACGAATCGTATTGCTGTCGCTGCCATAACTTCTTGCTTGCATCTTCTTTGATAGTAGGAAATCGGGGCATAAAAACGTCACACGAGCGTTTAGGGTCCCGTACACGTTACCGGCGTTTCCTAGTTATTACGTTGACAGTTAATACGTGTAGAGAACTGCCTCACAACGAGAAGGTATGCAAGCTGTCACCGAGTCAGACGTAGGCCTGTCGTCATTGAGAATGAAGTTTTGCGCTAGGTTATAAATTTTGTCTGTCTGTGTTCAGTGCAGCAAATAAAGCGCTGCTAACTATCTGAATATTATGCGGGCAGCGTATGTGCATTATCGATGGAGGCGAAAATGTTTGAGGCCCGTGTGCTTAGCTTTAGGCGCACGTTAAAGAACCGCAGGTGGTCGAAATTTCCGGAGCCCTCCACTACGGCGTCTCTCATAATCATTACGTAGTTTTGGCACGTTAAACCCCAGATATTATTAGTATTATTATGCGGGTAGCGTATGGATGATTGGGAGCAGGCTTTAGCGTGCGAGACGGCCAGGCACAGCGATGACGGTAAGTGCTGTTGAACCATTTCAAAGCGTATTTCATAAGAGGCAGCCTACGTCGACCTGATGTATTGTGCATCTAATTTTAAATAAAACGTTGGCATCTTTTTTATTTTTGAAATAAAAAAAATATTTCGATGCTGCAGTCACCGACGTAAGTTATATGTAGAATTAACACACGATTAAAATTTCCGTATCTCACGCAAGTGAAAAGTGAACATCAAAAGTGTTAGTTGCTCCAAGAAGTAGGTGCCGATTAGCTGGTAGTTTATTGAATATCATTCCGGCATGCGCTCGTAAATAACACGATACGCCAAGAATATTAGCGCTCATATCGTCGCCTTCGGGGCTTACAGGCACCTTTTCAATTTCAACTAATTGCAGCAAGACAGATTTACCACACCGACTGAACACTTGTGAACCACCTCAGCGCGTAACCAACGGTAGCGCAATCATTGTCAATCGTAACATATTTCCCGGAACAGAATGTTTTTTTCAGTTTCATATACGAGAAGTCCCACACACTTGAAGCATCCGTTGACATTTCATAGCACACGGGGGTGGATACAGGATTTTTCCTGTTAGGACGCGGCACCCAACGCCGCTCTCTGTGCTGAGACGCACGTGAGCCTCGTGCGAATGACGCCATCTGTTTGCCGCTATTTATCGGAACGCGCAATAAACCTTTTGTTCTGTTGCTGAGCGTCTTGCTACGAGTCACGTCCATTACAGTGGCGACGAAGAGATGCAGCGGACCAGCGCATGCCCGAACAAGACGCGCAGTGCAATGCCAGTCAGCGGCATCGGGGAGTACCGTCTCGGTACAAGTGCGTCATGGGACGAGTACGTGGAGCGACTTGAAATGTACTGGGAAGCCAACAAGCTGTCGAAGGATGTAGAAAAGCGTGCTGTTTTACTCAGCTCTTGTGGAGAAGAAACGTAGTCTCATCGTGACGCTCGTCAAACCCGAAAGGCCAACTCCTGCAGCCTACGAGAAGATCAAGAAAGCGGTCCGAGAACACATATGCATCCGAAGCCGTCAGTGCTGTACGGTAGATTATTTTACAAGCGTAACGAAGCGCAAGGCGAAAGCGTCGCAGATTACGTGACAGTGCTGAGAAGGCTGGCTGAAAACTGTGGCTTCGGAGACGACACGCTTCCTATGGAGGAGATAATGCGAGACCGTTTCGTCTTCGGCACGAGGCTGTGCAGCAACGCCTACTGGCAGAAAGGCACCTGACATTCACTGTGGCGTACGACATGGCCCTGACAGCGGAAGCAACCCAGTGGCAGCAACGAGAAATCAGGACACAGAGCCTCAGCGACGCGAGCTGCATAGCCGACGCGGCCGTCCACGAAACGCGCCCAAAGGAGCCAGCGTCGTCCAGAGATGGCGTCTGTTATCGCTGAAACGGTGAGCACAGTTCTAAAACTTGCAACTTTCGTTATGAAGCTTGTCACTATTGCAAGAAAAGAGGCCATTTCGCTAGAGCTTGTCGCTTCAGAAAAGAATCGCCGTCAAGTTATAAACTGCGGCACAGAAGCCAGGAAAAAATCCGGCACGAAAGCAAAGTCAGGCAAGCAGACCTTTGCACGAAGGGGAAGAGCTTTACTCTGTTTACGAAGTTCACGAGTCAGAAAAATTTATTACCACTGTGCTGATCCAAGGGAAAGAAGCGTAGATGGAAGTAGACTCAGGAGCGTCTCACTCGCTGGTTAGTCAAGAAGCGCGGCGAGCAATTGAAGGACGCGCAGGCTAAATTCCGCTAGTCAGTACCGGAACGCAGCTTGTGACTTGGATGGAAGAGTCACTTGAGATGCTGGGAAAAGCAATAGTCGAAGGGCACTTCAAAGGAAAATGTGCAAATTTGCCTTTACTAGTGGTGAACAAGCGAGGCAGTAGTCTTCTTTGAAGAACTTGGTTTAAGGCCTTAGGAATTAATATTCAAGGAATAAAAAAATATCTGACGAGTCAGAAATGCTTCAGCGATTTCATGAGGTCTTTGCGAATGATCTTCCAGTATGCACTCAAGACCCAGTGCACATTGATCTAAAAAATAAAGCACAGCCGGTGTTTTTGAAGAGCAGATCAGTACCGTTTGCCCTTCTAGATGACGTGGCAGCGCAGATAGACAGGCTTGTTAACCAAGGCGTGTGGGAGCCAGTACAGTCCTCTACATGGGCAACCCCCCTCGTAGTCGTGAGAAAGTGAAATGGTTCTGTAAGCTTGTGTGGTGATTATCGCAGCACGATGAATAAGGCCGTTCAAGGTAGCGTCTATCCTTTGCCCACAACTTATGAAATGCTAGCAACGCTAGGGCCAAGCAAAATTTTCACGAAGCAGGTTTTGGCTCAGGCCTATCAACAGCTTGTTGGGGACGACGCATCAGCTAATGTACTCAGTGTAAACACTACGAAGGGCTTATTTAAGGTGCGCAGACTGCCTTTTGGCATTTTCGTAGCACCGTGGTTGTTTCAGCACACCATGTACACGTTGTTGGCAGGAGTATCGGGAGTCAAATGCTATCTCGATGACATCTTAATGTCAGGAGAGACGCCAGAACAGCACACAGAACGCCTAGAGGCAGTGCTCACCCGGCTACAGAACGCACGTCTGCGGGCGAACAAAGAAAAAGATGGCTGATCCCTCATTCATAGGAATCGGTGTAACACGAAAGTGAAACGTGTCGTCACAGAAGTAGTTTATTGTTTATAGTACATTGGTATATCAGAGCTTGTACAATGTCTACTGCTGTTTGGCAGATACAGCATCGCTTGATTTGGACGCAACGCACTCACGTTGACGCCTAGTGGCACGCCTCCGTACCGACGACAAACGCCCGTGATCATGATTTAACCCTTGCAGTAGCTGAAGTTCTTAACACATACGTGGACACCGCATATGGTGAATTCCGCGCAAAGATGGCATCAACAAGCACATAATAAACACTATTGCTCGGTATGCACTCCTTCAAAGTGTCGTGAAATGCGAAGAGAAACGCAACGCGCGTCGTGCCTTCCCTCTAGCCTGGCCGTTAATTCTCGCAGGGCGAGCGGGGAACGCGCTGCGACAGCCAGGTGAGCGTCGGAGCGCTATTTGTCGATATGGATGGATGAAACTTGTATTGAAAACGCGCCGAATGAGACGGTCGTTGCAACGGCGCGTTTTTCTTTTTTCCGAGCCTGGTACGTGGCACAGATGTCACCACCCCGTGATGAAGGGGACGCTCATATCATCCATCACTCCAAAAGCACTGTGAGAGGAAAATGTAAAGGATAAAAGGCGCATTCATGTCGCCTCTGTTATGTGTTTGGCGGTAGCTCAGTGGGCTAAACGCCCGCCAGCAATCGTCGCGGACCGGGAGGTCAAGGGTTCGATTCCCCTCAGCGGAACTTTTTCGTAGTTTTTTTTCTTTGCCATCTGATGGCGTTCATTTTGCTGACGTACTTCCGTGACGGAAATACGTCATGAAAGTCTTGGTGGACCCCGGCATAAAACACTTTCGTGTTAAAATGCGAATTCCGCAAGTCGAGCATTGAGTTTCTGGGTCATGTGATTGATGCTACGGACATTCATCCTTCTACAAGCAAAGTGGACGCGACCCTGAACGCACCGATGCCTTCAACAAAGAAGGAACTGCAATCGTTCCTTGGGCTAATTACTTTTTATAGCCGATTCCTAAAAGGAAAAGCAGAAGTCGCGGAACCGCTTCACCGCTTGTTGGAGAAAGATAGTGTTTGGCGCTGGAATAGTCAGCAACGACCGAGCCTTTGTTGCGCTAAAGAACTTGTTATCGTCAGGAGCAGTTCTTATTTCGTACGACCCGAAGCAACCAATTGTACTGTCGTGCGACGCATCACCTGTTGGAATTGGAGCCGTGTTGGCTCACCGGGAACAAGATGGCACAAAACGGCCAATAGCATACGCTTCTAAAACGCTTGGATCGAGCGAACGAAAGTATGCGCAGATTGACAAGGAGGGCTTAGCCATCGTGTATGGCGTAAAGAAGTTCCACCAATATTTGGCTGGACGTAACTTCATTATTACGACTGATCACCAGCCTCTGCTGGGATTGTTTAACAGAGAGAAACTTATAATAACACACTACAGGAATTCTCCGAGCACGCGTTTTTACCGGTTTCCATTTAGAGAATACGAACGGAACCGGCGTGAACGGTAGATCGCACTCGTTCGACGACAAAAGTGAGTTTTGTGAATAGATGGGGTATTTTTGTTTCTCTGCGAGTGATAATTTATAGATGCTACATTGCACTACAGCAACGATGGGTCTAAGTGGACACCCGGGCCGTACAGCAGAATATGCAGCAGGAACATTGTAGGAAATGTCAAGTCAAACGAAGAGGCACACCTAGCATACAATCCATCGATATTTCCTGAGCACTACAGGTTCACACAGATGAAAAGCGTTCTTTCATTCAGCGGCCGTGACAGTGCAATTGCTGGTATCGCCAGTTTCAAGCTGCCGCTGAGTTCGCTGCCGTGTTAGCCCGAAGGTGATAAGCTGCGATTGTTTAGTGAGCGAGACGGCCCGCGTTACACGTGCGCAAGTTTCGCTCAACGGGCTCGTCACCTCCGTTGTCTTCAGCTCATGCATTTTATGTTGCCGCGTTCGCCTGAGGATACACCAGGTCTGGCGAAAAGAAGCACACGAGCTACCGCTACGTTCTCTGACAGCTGCTAACATTTGACGTCTTTTAGAAGCAAACGGGAAAGAAAACGCCTCAAGCGAAGCACCAAAGCACGGCGCAGTGGCTTGCCGCCGCCTGCGTCGTCTGCTCCCTTATCCCGCCAAAATCTGCTGCCGTGGCCGCTTTGGCGCTGGAGGCAGCGCGCGACTGCGGGCGGCTCCTAACGTATGCACGGTGCCGAGCGACGCCAGGTCGGGGAGAAACCGGTTTGGAAGGACTGCCTATGCAGGCGTAATGACGGTACAACGTCAATTGTGGATGTGCTGCTGGCTATCTCATTTTACAGGGAGGAATACATTAATGAAATTTACGTACGATATTCACATGATCGCACCATAAAGTGCACTTAGTTTCGATAATACTGACGTATGTACTCTAACGTGAGTGCTGACGTTACGTCACGCCATAAGTTACCCTTTAAACGTCACTGTTGTCGACGAACTGGTAAGCCAACGATGTGCACACAGCCTACTACACTTACAAAAACACGTCTATCCACCTCGTAACACTTGGCTGAAAGCCACAAAATACAGCATAGAAGTATTCGATGACTGCTCCGCATGAAACCGATTCTCTCAACCCGTGGGATTTGCCGAATTTTTTTTTTTTTTGCGACATTCGGTCCGTGAGGCAATTAACTCCTTAACGAAGTCATTCGATGAGTACTTAGAATGGATGAGACACGGATTATATCACGAGTCAATTCGGAAACTATCCATTTCTAAACATATTTAGAATATAAACCATTTCATTTCTAAAACAAGGTACATGCAGCCCGTCATGGCCGATCCCCCGCGGGGGGTTGTGCCAGATTACTATGACCGACCGACCCGACCGACCCGACCGACCCGACCAACCACGCAGCACGCTCTCATTTACGTTAACCGCCGGCTTTTTCGCCATGCCCCATAGTCCAGTACTAAGGAGCAAGCAAGCAAGCACGCTCTCAGAAGAAGAGGAAGAGGCACCTCGGCAGTTGCACGTCGCACGCTCTCGCATCTGGCAGTTCGAGCATCACGCGTCGGCGTCGGCAGCGTCGATGTAACCACAACGACGTCGTTCTCCGCCCAGATCCAGTCGCAGGACACCACCGGGCTGGGCGCCTGGCGCGGGGGTTCGCTCTCCACGACCCGTACATTGCTCGAGCCGACATTGACCCGCGGCTACCACCTCCTCTGGCGACTACCAAGACCTCGGACTTTTTCTCGCTGTTGAAACCACGGCCCCCACTTCGCTCGAGCCGACATCCAGCTGCGACTACCAGGACTCGGACTTTATCGCGGTGCAAACCGTCGTTGAATCGCCGCCCGTCTAAGTGAGCGTGAGAACAATCCACCTTTTGATTTTCCTGCGCGGCCCCTCAGCCGTGTTGGTAGGGTTTTTGGAAGGGGCCGGGACAACCGGTCTGGCCAGAACGAAAGCCTCCGATATCAAGAGGTGTTTCAACTTTTCCGCAGGGGGAACGGCGCATGCGCCGTGGCATCGTTAAGAAAAAAGATGGTTGATCCCTCCATCATAGGAATCGGAATAACACGAAAGTAAGCGTGCCCTTACAGAAGTAACTGAATGTTTGCTGTACATTGATATAAGAGAGTTTCCACAATGTATAGTGATGTCTGGCAGCTATAGAACCGTTTTAACGTGGATGATTGGTAGTACATCTCCATCCCGACGGCTATGTCCATGTTAAATGATTACACAAAACCTTGTGGTAGCTGTAGCAGTTAACGGTGAAAGCGTAACCAGAGAACGAGGTGTGATAGCCAGAAGAGCATCGCATATTGAACGCCGAAGTTGGTCGCCATTCCCGCGGCATGTTAAAATGTGAATTGAACACCACGGCCGGACTAGAGGAAACGCAAAGCGCGTCGTGCCGCCTCCCGGCCGTGATTTTTCTCGGGGCGAGCGCGTGAGCGGGAACGCTGTGTAACAGCCAGGCGCGTTGCAGCGTTATTTTTGGTTTGGATTAGCGTGATGCTATGAGCGAAGCCGACCGCTTTTACGACGCTTGGGCTAAAATTGCCAACTCGCGGTGTGTTCAGGCATTGACAAAAATTGAACTTCTATTGAAAACGCGCCAAATGGGAAAGACGTGTAACGCGTTGCAGGTGTTAATCGCGGAGGTGACGAATTACTTTACTTTACCGCTCGCAGAGGGCAACACCACCCCGCCAACCGGGAGAGTGGTAGATATAAAAGGCGCGTTTGTAAAGCCTCTTGAGTCCGTGACCGTGGCGCAGTGGATAGCGTACCCGGCATGTGTTGTTGCGGACGGAGCGGTCGTGGATTTCGATGCCCGTTGCTGGAACTTTTTTCTTTGCCATCTGATCGTGTAAATTTTTTCGACGCCATTTCCGTGGCGGAAATACGTCACTCATGTCTTGTTGGGAACCGGCATAAAACACTTTCGTGTTAAAAAATGCCGACCAGTCGCTAGCATCACTGAAACACGCTACAAATCGAATCCAGCACTAAACATAGTTCAAATACAGCGCTAATGTCGTTCTTGTGTAGCGATTTCTTTAGTTCTAAATCCTGCGCTAAATGTAGCTCGACTACTGTGAAACTCGATGAAATGCGTAGCACGGGCACATAGCGATTTACGTTTGCGCATTTGTTGGTCTCTGTCTATAAACGATCTCTCGCTAGCAGTTCGTAACATTGGGCGCCTGAAAAGCACCGGTGGAGGAGCAATCGCGCGCCTGGCGTGGTGGTGGCGCCCTTTCTTGACCGGCTCGTGTGGTCAGGCGCACGTTTCTGAAGAGTTTTTTAGCGATATTAAGTTAATTATTCTATCGCTTCTTGCTTATCTATGTTATCTTACTTTAGACCTTGTTGGCTTATTTCAAACCCGTTTTGAGTATTCCCATTGACCACCTGATTGTCAGCGTGATCACGCCACACGAGATCTAAGGATGGACGACCAGGCGGGGCCCTAAAGTGCTACGCATTTAAAAGGCGGTATTGGGTTCCGTCGTCTTGGCGACCGGATGATCTAGAGCTTGCCTGTAAGGGGACTATAGGTTCGTAGGAATGACAGCACGAACACAAGACACGCAGACCAGTAAGAACTTGCGACAGAGCGCTGACTTTAACTGACCTGTTGAAGTCAGCACTCGGTCCCGTGTTTTTCCTGGTCTTCGTGTCTTGTGTTCATGCTGTTATTCGTACGAAGTTATGCATCACCAACTAGCCTGCCAGCAATCATTACTGAGGACTATAAGCCTACATGGTATGGGCGCGCGGCCCAAGACAGCGGAGGAGGGGTGACCCCAGTGGCGTAACCAGGCGGGGGGGGGGTACAAGTGCCCCGGGCGCCACTTGGGAGGGGGCGCCCAGCAGGGTCCACCCATCACGTGTCCGGCGACAATGCCTGAGCACACAAACGCGTAATGTTCTCTTGCGGCAAGCCGCACCTTTTTTGTTCACTGTCATAAACCCGTTAATGGCGAGGCAATCGCCGGGCAGATTCCAAGGGCTGACGCATCGGACGCCCAAAACGCACCGCGAAAGCATGGATATATTGAAGGAGTACTGACACGAATTTTAAAAATTTTCGGATTGTATCTCTAAATAAAAACGCTGGTGTCGAGAACCGTAAAAATACTATTGTGGTGCCTGGGAATGTATCGAATATATTTTTAATACCGCTACCTTATAAAACACTTTCGGTTTCGATATCGAGGGGCGGCTTCTCAGTGACGCATCATCGCAGTGTGATGTCTCAGGGAGGCAGCAACTCGCGACGTTCTAGCGGCAGATGTGTCATATGCTCGTAGTGCACGTAAACAACGATGAGTGGTGAATTGTCGTCCAGTGACCCCGACAGTGATTTCTGCAATTTAGGCTGCATGCAGGACGCAGAGTTCGCAGCAGACTCAGTGGAACTGTGTTCACTCGTCGGGATAATTTCCATTGCGGTGGGGCTGGCTTGCAGTTGCTTAGCGACAAAAACTTCAAAATCAAAGTAAAATATTTTACACGTGTTGTCTGACTCGGTGTATGGAGGGCGTTAACACCGTATACGAAGGAAATAAAAAAATGTCCTTTTTGCGATGTCTCAAAATCGTCTCACTCGTACTCCTTTAAAAGGGCAGACCACAAGACTCTCTTTCTTTTCTTTCTTTCTTTATTTTCTTAAAGACCCGCTAGGGGGTATTACATAAGGGGGGTTACAAGATATACAACAAGGAAACACTTTGTTACATGGTATAAGGGATGTGATAGCTTCCATGAAGGCAGATGGGCTTGAGTCATCGATTTCCTGCGTAAGTCGTTCCAGTCCTTGGCTGCTCGAGGAAAAAAGAAGATGCGAAGGTGACAGTACGAGCATGAGGACGGGCAACATTTAAGGGTGACCAATGCGATATAGATATGCATGATAACGGCAAAATATACGGTGCTTGATTTAGCGCGCTGTGATAGAACTATATGAAATAACGATAAACTAGCGATGAGACGACGATTGGAAAGTGTTTGTAGGCCAGATTCTGCTTTCAAAAGATGTTACGCTGATATCATATGAAAAGGCGGAATGGATGAAACGAGTGCACGATTCTGAAAGGGCCTCGGGGCATTTGTGAGGAAAATCTGGCGATGATTCCAAATGGCTGATGCGTACGCTCTAGTTCCGACTATACACTGTTCACCAGACAGCGAGGTCACCGACGCGGCCTCGGTCAGCGCCCTTTGCAGTTTGTTTCAAAGCGAGGACAGAGACCGAGAAAGTGCTCGAAGATTTCGTCACTACCACAGGTGCCAATGCCTGCGCTGTGACAGCACAAGACAGAACACGGCCGGATTATTCGGTGGTGAAGCGGGTGTTCCGTTTCCGGTATAGGTTTCACTTCTATATGTACCCATGCCGAACAATTTTCCCATGAATGCACCGCAAAGGTACAATAGGGTTTCTTATGCCAGCATATTAGTGTAGACGTATACGTTGATACTGGCGCAACAATGAACACCTCAACAACACGCTGGAGATCTATCTTAATGGCAGAGATCGCTCGACCGCAAGCGAGCTAGGTCGCTCAGACGGTTGCTATTCATCTTGCTGCGCTTATGTTTGAGTCTTCGAAGGCACGTAAATGTGCGCTCGCAGATAACGACGATGCCAAGCTGTCTACCTCCAAATGACTAAAACTGGACGACGATTCTAAATATAGAGTTTCGTTCACGGTTATGTATCAACACATGTTGGCCGAAGGGGTTCGCTCAAGAAAAAAAGTATTTAGACAAGTCATGCCGGTGTAGCTCATGAACATAATTATTAGAAAAAAATGGACGAAGAAGTCACACGCGGGCCCCCGGACCACTGATTGTGGAAAGGGAGAAACTGAAAAAAAAACGAGCTTTGGTGTCATTATACGACAGTTGCTTCATCGAAAGAAGAAAGTGTACTATAGTCTTTACGGAGGGTCCTAGTGTATAGTCTCTTTTATATTTCTTTCTTAATAACCAAATGATGTAAATATAGTGTTAAATATAAAGGACTCGTTTTTCATGACAATTGGTCACCATCAAACTTTAGAACTGGTCATAAAAGGCGATAATATGCGATACCGAGGAGACAACAAGGTTTGACGGAACGAGTTTTTTTTAAACGATCATTAGCATTGATAAAAAAATGTAGGCATAGTAGGCAGATTTGATGTACGCAATGAATAATATTGAACTATACATTTCACGGTAATGCAGCGAAAAACGATAAGAACTGTTGAATAAGAACGATTGAACTGCTGCGATCAGAACTATCGTTCCCTTTTGTGTGGAACAACAGGAAACCGGCAAGGTCTATTTCATAGCAAGACACGTTTTGGGGCAACTTGTTTCACACGCGATGCGAAACAAACGAGCGCTGAGAAACGGGACATAAACAGGCCTCCCGTTTATGTCCATTTCTTCTTCAATTTTTTGCTAACCTTGTGGACTTGCGGTGTATCGTACGAGTGCACGAATGTGCAAGACAGCTATAGTCCATTGTAGTGAACAATCAAGAAATCACTCATTCGCTTGCCCGAAACAGCCAGATGTTTTCCGTAATAATTAACTGATTAAATAATACTAATAATAATAATAAATAATAATAATAATAATAATAATAATAATATAAAAATAATAATAATAATAATAATAATAATAATAATAATAATAATATATATTATTATTATTATTATTATTATTATTATTATATTATTATTATTATTATTATATTAATACTAATATTAGTATTATATTTATACGTGTTCATGCGAAGTGTGTACCTGGCCTGATGAAGAGCTGCAACTTCTGAAGTCTGATCGCGCTCATTTTGCTGCATTATGTGATCTGAGCAGTTCTTCTGGTAAGCCTAACGAAGACACTCGACGGCGTGCAGCGATGAGCCCTGCAGCTGCTCTCAAACCGGTTCCCTCTCCACGTGTGCCCCTCCGGGTGGTGACCTCGGGCTGCGCCGCCTCCTCCTCGACGCGTGGAGGGAATCTCGTTCCTCAGCGACGAGGTATCCCAACTACCGAAGGAAAACGAGCGCCTCCGCAAGGATCATTCCCGCGGTGTTGAACAACAAGCCCGTGTGGTCGCCTCCCTTCGTGCAGAGGTCCGCTCCTGCGTGAGGAGCTGACGCGCCGCACGGCGCCGTGTCAGTGAAGGCACCTGTGATCCCTACCCCAGCGAGCAGGTGACCGTTGGCCGATCTGGACCTCCAAGCAACCTGCGTACTCTGAACAACCTCTGTCCAAAATTCTTTCATCTTCGAATTCGCCGCCATGTGACGTAGACACGTCCGAGCGTGTCAGTGTGATGCGACAGCCTCTTCTGCAGCGGTAACTGAGGGTGTAAGAAAGAAGAAACCCGCCTCGTTTGGAGCATTGAAGACATCCACTATATCTGTAGCTCAGCGGCCACAACGGCCACAACGGCCAAAGGCCATTTTTGTTACGAAGCTGAGCCCGGACACCACTGCTGCTGACATCAAAAAACATATTGCTTCATTCGATATGTCTCCATTTCCTGCCGGCGACTTCAACAAGATTCCAGTCATATTCTTCATTCTATATCGAAGTTGACGAGGAAACGCTACACGCCTGAATGACCCTTCGATGTGGCCCCTCGATGCCTCTTCAAGCCATTTCGTGGGGAGCTGCGCGATGACATGCTTCATCCCTCTGAGCAAGTGACTGAATCGAAAGTGCCGTGTAACGTAGACATATTCTAAAATGCTCGGGGTCTGCGTACCAAGACACTGGAGTTTTTCTCTAATGTTCTTTCGTCTTGTTTTCCTATTATCGCTATTTCTGAAACCTGGCTCGGCACTGAATTCCTCATCGGACTTTTTTCCCCCGACTTACACCACCTTCCGCCGTGACCGAGATTTTCAGTGAAACCAAACAGAAAGGCGGGGCGTGCTGATTGCCATTGACAATTCACTGAAATCCGTTAGACGGAAAGACCTAGAAACTATCGAAGAATCGATCTGGCTAGAATCAACCTTGAGCGCCGTGAAAAATTGTTGATGGATGCTTCTATTTACCGCCCAGCATTTCCCCTGCCTCGTTTCACGATGTCATGTCTTCTATTGAACTTGTGATATCTTCTCATAGTGGGCACAGAATTATTGTTCTTGGGGATTTCAATGCACCTGGCATTGACTGGAGCACGCTTACCTTTTCTCATTACAATCATTTCACAGAGAAAAAGTGCAGCCTGCTCTTGGACTTTCTGGCGTTTAATTCCCTAGTGCCACATAATTCAGTCGTCAATTCCAGTGGCAACGTCTTAGACCTGTGTGTGTCAAACGATCACCCCTTGAAGTTTCCCGCTCCAACATCTCTCTTGTACGTCCGGACAAATTCCACCCACCACTTAACGTAAGATTATCTGCATCAGCCGAACAACGAGCTACAGCAGTTACGTCAACAAATCTCCAAGATTTGCGTTCAAGCGAGGTGATTACACGGGCCTCTATCATCACTTGTCCACCGTTGAGTGGTCACAGGTTACTGACAACCTAACGTTGATGACCAGGTGATCGGTTTACGGAGCTTGTACTGAGCAGCATGCTTAATTTTATTCCCCAGTATACACCTAAACAACGTAAATATCCCCACTGGTTCTCATGAACTTATCAGTGCACTGAAGCATAAAGATCACGCACACAGGAAATCTAAATGTTCTCCATCCAGCGAGTGGAAGGAAGAGTCAGCTTTTTTCGAACTCTCTCTAAACGCCTATATAAACGGGATCATAGTTCGTACATTCAATTCTTAGAAAAAGCGCCTCTGACAGGCCGGCTGAGTTTGGAAGTATGTGCGTAAACGGTCTAGCAAAGCGGAGAGTCCTTCAAACTACTAGACTCAAATGGAGTAGAAGTGCATGCCGTCGCTGACTGTTTTGCCACACATTTCTCATCCGTTATAAGGCCTCAGACTCCAGCACTGATATCAGACAACAGCCCAAGGCAGTTAGCTCATCCAGTGCTTTGTCGCTGGATGAAAATCTTATCAGCGAATGCATTAAGCGCTTAAAACCATCCTTATCATGTGCCCAGATGGCATCCCCTCCGCCATACTAAAAGCATATGGTACTATATTTGTCCCGTACTGACTACGATATTTAATAACTGCCTGGACACTTCCACATTTCCTAGCATGTGGAAAACTGCTCGTGTTTTCCCAGTATTTAAGTCAGGCTCTAAGACAGATGTTTCTAATTATCGCCCGATTTCTCTACTATGTGCCACATCAAAGATCTTCGAACTGGCTCTTCACAAAATATTGTCTTTTAGTGTGAAAAACTCACTGATTCCAAATCAACATGGTTTTCTTGCTGGCCGCTCAACTACCACAAATCTTGCTATTTCATGACGCAGATCTCCACACCTATTTCTCAGAGAGGACAGGTTGACGTAATCTACTGTGACCTGAGCAAGGCTTTTGACGTAGTCAGCCACACACTGATTATGGTTAAACTTGCGAACTTTGACGTTGACTTGTCGATTGTGAATCTCTTGCACAGCTATCTGCTCAATAGATCTTGTTATGTTGCCGTAAATGGCCAAACCTTTCTTTGTATAAAGTGACTAGTGGGGTCCCTCAAGGGTCGGTATTAGGCCCACTCCTATTTTTAATTTACGTTAATGATGTTTCTTTTGCCATTCGTAATTCTTCTTTCCTCTTGTATGCCGATGACATTAAGATAATTAAGGAAATTCATTCAGTTAACGACTGTCGCTTGTTGCAGTCAGATTTGTGTTCTTTTTCCGAATGGTGCAACGGCAATAACCTTTCTCTAAATACCTCAAGACAAAATTCATGTCTATCACTCGCAAAACATCTAGCGTGTCATTTCAATACTTTGTCAATTCTGTGCCGTTATGCAAGGTTTATGAAATCAGTGATCTTGGTGTGTTGTTGACAGCGCGTTAAACTTCTCACGTTAAGCGTGCTGCTATGCGGGGCCTTCGTTCTCTCGGATGTGTTGTAGAATATCTCGAGAATTCAGGTCTCCCATGGCCCTACACAAATTGTACACGGCAATATGTCTTCCGCAACTTGAGTATGCGTCCGTGATATGGAATGGCATTGCTCAATCCAGCGGTAACACCATTGAACGAGTCCAAAAAATTCTCAGCATATATAACCATCGCTTTGCTAAAATGACTCTGGATCTCGTTCAAATACTGCTGAGTCATTATCACTGCCATCACTTCACTGCCGACGAAATCGTTCTGATCTCTTATTTCTCTACAAGCTAGTCCACGGTTTCATATCCTGCCCTGTACTTCTCCATTGTGTTATTTTCGAATTCCGCGTAAGTTAACCAGAGAGAACAGACCGTTCATGTACCCGCCTGCTTCTTCAACACTCTACCGTTCACAGAATACAAAGTTTATAATATTAATTTCTTGATCTTGACGTTTTTCATAGTCCACAATCACTGTTTTTATCCGAGCTTTGCACTGTTTTGACATAGTATGGCACAGTGTACAAAGTCTTCCCTTCTCCGTCTTTCCGCATAGTTGTATATGTGCAATCTAATTTTTTATTCCCTTCAATATTCTCATATTGTCTTATTTTACTCCTCCCCTTTAGTGTTCATTTCTCTTTGTCTACGTGTTTTTGCTCTTTTTATTTCTGAAGACTGTCTGTATTGTATTGTTTATTTTTATTGATTTTATTTTTGCGTGCGCCTGCACAAAGACTCACGGTTGTTCCTGGGCACGTAATAATATGATGATTGATTGATTGATTATTATTATTATTATTATTATATTATTATTATTATTATTATTATTATTTTATTATTATTATTATTATTATTATTATTACCTTTACCATCATGCGAGACAGCAAAATTATTTGCCATGGGCGTCGTCCTATCTAGTTACGCCCACTTAAATTTGTGATATAGTGGTCGAAAAGACCACTTCCGCTGGTAGGACCGAATCTGCGACCTTCGATCCGAAGGTCGCAGGTCGCCATCGTAGTTTTCAAGGGGTGGGGGGAGTATTCTGTAGCGCCTTCATCATCGTCCATAATAATCATCATCATTTTCCCGCCAACGTGCAGCATCTCCGGTTGAGCGCCCCAGTCACCAGTATGGAGGGTGACAACCCTGCAGTGGTAGCATTCAGGATATATTATTTATTTTCATACTCAATGCCATTTGCGGTGTTACACAGAGCAGTCGTGTTCCATATTCAAAATGACATTCTTGAATGATGCACGATAAGAGTTGCTAGCAATGGAGGCAGGAGGTGATTCCACTCAGTCGATGTATTTGGCACGTGGAAGGGAAGTAGATGTTGTCTGGCAGAACGACACTTGAAGATTCATCTAAAAAGACAGCTAAAAAAACTAGCTCTCATTCTCTCTGTTATTCGAACTTGAAGAATTTCGAAGTTATGCTCCACGTGAGGTCAAGTAAGAAGGCGGCGAGACCGACGTGCATCTTATATCGGGATTAGTAGGGAAGATTTTATGAAAGAGCACTGGCGGGCCTGCTTCCTTTAGGGAGGTCTAGAGAAGTTTCATTGAAGGGATGCCGGCAGAATGAGAATAATTAGCAACAATGAAATGAGCTGAACGATTTTGTATGGTTTCGTGAGCTTATGTGTTATTTATTTTCAATACTGCAACTCGCAGCTAAGAGCATAGCACATACACGGTCAAGACAAAGTGATACAGTGTGTTGCTGGTCATTTAGCTTTCAAACACAGCACACAATATGTAAGTAAAAAAGTTAAACAGGAGCATATAACTTACAAGAAGGCAAAGAAGGCGACATTTTAAATCCATCTTCATAAGATATCAACACCGCAATCCAAGTAGATGTATTACGTAGCGTATAAGTGTAACAAACGCGAGGACCCTAGATTGAAGAGGCTTACTCGAGTTTAGACCTGAGTAATGTTATATGAAGACCTCTTAAGAAACAGGAGCCATAGAAAAGATACAACGCGAGAAACCGGGAGTGTGGCTTGCATTGTTAATCACACAACGTGATTATTTCATGATAAATTCAATGAACGGGAATGCGAAACGCTTGTCTGCCGTTAGAAGATGTAGTACGCTAAGCGGCTCACACATTTATCGCATATGCGTAGATCATCACTAGAACAAAAGGTGTCGCATGTGCTGTGTGCATGTGCTATTCTGAGTGCAAGTGTTACCTCTGTGTGGCGTGTCCTCGATATTGGTGGCCACTTACCGCGGTGCGGCTAGATCAGATTTAGCTTACTTCTGCTGCCTATACCATCAGCTCTGCCAGTATGCCCCGGGGCTTATGCAAACAAACCGCTTTAGATCCATTAAAGGAACAGCCACGCATGTGTTGGCAGCGTTTGGGGTGGACGGATGTAGCTAACGGTCCACCAATGCGTCCTTTACGATCTCGCGCTGCCCTGGCACCAAGCATGTCGTGACGTGCTCCCTTGATGCGTAAGCGGTGCGCAAAATGGAATACAGCGACACTATTACATTATTTTTGGTGCTTTTGTGCAGTTTTTACAACTCTTACAACATTAAGTAATTGTGCACATTACTGCTTTTGGTAAGTGAAATGTTAATGGTTTGGCAGCCATCAATATCGTGTGGACCTCTGCTGTAAAAAATGCTGTGTCGGGGTGCAGAACGTCCAAACTTCGGATACGATGGGCCGACGGCTGCGTAAGACAAGCCAGCATGAGATTTAAGTGAATTGAATGAAATCAAGAGTTTGACGAAAACTCGCATGTTCGGGAATGCTCATAGTCAAAGGTAAAAGGAATACGCCTAAAATATAAAAAAGGAACTTAAAACAAAAGACGTTTCGGCTCCCGTACGGGTGCTTGTTCACAATGAAGCAATGTAAGAAGGGTTGATGATTAAGCACGTGCAAATAGATGAAGCAAACATGGTGCTATACAGAAGGTTCCAGAACACCGAGCTAATTTGCAATTAGCAGTTAATGAGATATTTGAGAGGGATGCTCGGGAGTGTCCCTTTAAGGTAGTTGACTTGATATCCTGAGTGTTTTGTTCGTATGGTGAACTTAATTTTGGAAGCAGTCTATTGCTCGAACAACCCACCCTTTCTTTTGCAAGTATTTTCTGGCATCATTGCTATGTAAATGTTTTCTAAACCACGGATAAAGTGAGGGCCATGGAAGTAACGAACGGTGCTTCGCAATTAAGCAACACAGCAGGAGTTCTGGTGCGTCGCTATGCCACTTTGTGTTCACTACTATTTCAGCCCACGCAGGCGAGAATGCAGTCATGGTCGCCAACGTGAACTTCCCAGCGGTTGTCGACCAACAGCGCCTAGACCAGATCAACAATGCCCATGGGAACTCACGGGGTAAGTACATTCTACCAATTGAATAGATAACCCTTTTCTCAATGCAATGATTGCAGGAAAGCTTCTCCTGTGTGGGTGTTGCAATGTAAGCTCAAAGGGTGTGAGGCATAAAAGTTTTGGGTGTGTCTTCTTCAAGCGAAGCTGTATTGCCTGAAAGTGTCGTTGGCATTGTAGGTGGTGACCGTAAAAAGTTAAACCCGGTGCCCACGACAGCGAGAAAATGTGGCCCTCGAAGTTGCACCTCTGACACGAGTGTTGTATGCGCCGTTTTCCAATAATTGATGCTTTCTCAATCGCGGACTTGTCGCTGATCTGTCGTTGTGATAGAGCAATCTGATCTTTTATCGAGGTTATCGAGGTGACTTGTCATTTCGCGTTGCCACATTTCATTGTTGCCCGGAGTTGAACGCACGAGCGTCGTTGTTGCCTGTACCAATAGAAGTGGCGTGCTAAGCACGTGGACGACAGTCGACTTCTGGCATGGAGGATGGAATCTGTGAGGAGGGAGCATTGCGCAGTGATGAAGAAAGAAAGAAAGAAAGAAAGAAAGAAAGAAGAAAGAAAGAAAGAAGAAAGAAAGAAAGAAAGAAAAGAAGAAAAAAAGAAAGAAAGAAAGAAAGAAAAGAAAGAAAGAAAGAAAGAAAGAAAGAAAAGAAAGAAAGAAAGAAGAAAGAAAGAAGAAAGAAAGAAAGAAAGAAAGAAAGAAAGAAGTCAGGCACGCACGCGCCGGTGACGCTTCGCTTGCCCCCCAATTACCCTGTAGGGCAAGGGGTCCTGAATATTTTTTTCAAACGTTTTTTATTCGTCCAGCAAGCATGAAACACGCTCAATGATTCATATATTGACGGCAAATGATTAAATATAGCACTGTTTACGTCAACGGCTTTAGGTTTCGATCTCTGGGTGCCGAGTTTGACAGTGACGTCATTGCCTAGCAAGCACGACATCGTGGGTCCACATAGCTATATGGCTCGCATCTTCTACTCTAGCAAGCGCAGGCGCGAGCAACAATCCGGATGCTTTCAAAACTCGCTTAAATTTTCTAATAGAGAATTCTAGCGTGTACAGTATTTCGGTGTCGGCCGAGGCCTTTGCGGAATACCGGGTTACTGGAAGATGCCACTAACACCTTGTGACGCTTTGGAAAACCTCAATTATTATCGCAGTTCTTTGTTTTCAACTAGTGTCATTGATCGGACAATCTTTAAAAACGCTACACATTCGAAATAGCGTCGCTGCTAAAATTTGCACCAACAGAGAAAGAACCCCAGGTGGTCGAAACTTCCGGAGCCCGCCACTACGGCGTCTCTAATGATATCATAGTTATGGGACGTAAAACTCCAACAATTATTATCATAATTATCAGACGTATGTATAATACACTAGGTTTCAGCAATAACAATTCTGTGATACCCGCCACGTCACAATTGCGGCTACGGCGAACGATATTACGCTAATGCAAAGCGTGCACACAAACTAAAATTCGCGTGACGCTGCCAAGCATTTGCAAAGTGCCAGCAAGCTTGACTAATTTGACAACAAGCTGAGTAAAGCAAGGCAGTGTGGGTTTGCAGCCTATACTCTCAAGGCTTGCCTGGTGCGGCGGTGCTGCGTAGGGTCAACACTCATTGCCCGTCCCTGTAATGTGGTATGACGTAAAACTTTCACTGCGCTACCCACACAGTGACGTCGGTGTCAGATGCGCTATCGATGGGTCCCAACCAGAAGAACGAGAACATTGGCTCATGTGGAAGGCAATTAAAATATATTTTAAACAGTTGCTCTGTCCAAGATTTGTGTGCAGTAGCCTGGCTTACAGGGGAAGCCTACAGCAGGCTTCTCATGGCCTCAAAATTTGGTGTCCCCCCCCCCCCCTATTGAAACATTCCGTATGCCATTCCATATGTCGCACACGGAATCCATGTTTTCCCGTACATTTTACATATATTTTCCTTATGTTTCCGTAAGATTCTTACGGGAACATACGGAATTATTGGAATGGCCATATGGAACGTTTCAATAGGGAAGATAACTCAAAAAATAAAAAAAATGTTACAGTAAACAAAAAATCTTGTGCAGCTATCGCAATGTCCAGGAAATTTCCCTGACCGTAATTTTATTTTCATCCTTTCTTTTTGTGTGCTATAATTGTGATATCAGGCAAAGACACATGCACAGGCATGCATTATGGGTGAAAATTTTGTCAAGTTATCCGATACCAGATACTGTGGCGAGAAGTACTTCAGGTAGGGATGCATGGCGCTAGTGGATTCGACAGGATACCAGTACGTTCGTCGCAACTTAGTTGAAATGGCTGCAAAAAATATTCAGCTACCGATTTTTCGGACATGACTTTCACTGCGCATCCACAAATCCATAGAGTGAATGTAGAAGGATGTGCTAGATTTCGGGCGCCAAATTTCCTCGACGTTCGATCTTTCGTACTTTCCGTCCGAACTGCAGTTCCGAAACGGCATCCATAGAAGCCACCACTGTTGCCGCACCGCTTATCTCGCAAGCTCAAAGCGGTGCTTTCGTTACTCGATCGATTTGGGGCAGTAGCGAATTCTAAAAGTCGGCTTTGCCACGTGACAGACAGTTATGCGGTTAAACACCAAGAAGTCGACGGGGCATGTCACAGCCCAGTGCGACCATGCTCTATAGACGAGCATGCGGAATGCACGCAGCAGGCGTGATTATGTTGGAGGCGGTGTGAATGCACCAGCACGACTTAATCGCCGACAACCCCATTATGATTAGATAAGGATCTTCAGCTGACTGCTAGCACCCTAGTGCATGCGGCTTGGTTCCGTTGTAACAGAACACCACGCTTTCAAAGGCGACAATTCAAGTCACGCGCTGTCATTCACTGCTGCCTCCTTGTGCGAGTCTGAGACGCGTTGCTTGAAGGATGGGAAGCAGCTCAGCAGCGCTAGCGCGCTTTGATGCCCGCGCGCTCCGCTGAGAGTGAGTACATCGCGTCATCTGCTACGACGGCCGCCATTACGCCTCCCGCCGCAGCTGGGTAGCATGCGAAACGCGCTACACAACGCGCTTGCGGTGCAAGGAAAGAAGTGCAAGCTGGCGAGCTTCTTAATTTTGTTTTGTCTTGAACAGCACTTACAAAAAAAAAACATTTCGATATAAAGAACTAAGTTGCTGATTTTACCGAATTTGTTATTGAGGTTTAGCTGCATTCCGTTATGTACACCCTCGGAATTTTTTTACTAATATTCCACGACCGTCAACCCTAGGATACGGTAGTTCGATACCGATGAGAAGCAGCGAGATGAGCGACACGATGAACAGCGTCACATCGGCTTTTTAACACGTGACCGCACGGATAGGCTTATAGTGCGTATCCACCGATAAGCAAACGTCGTAGAAGCGGCACTCACGCCCACGTTTGCTCCCTGCGTTTGCGTATCGTGGAGGAAATCTCCTTAATTCTCGCCTATGTTAGGCGCCACCATGTCTACGGGTCGCGCGATATCAATAAATATTGCGAGGGTGTACCTCATATACTATTACATTATCTTAATGTCCATAGTGTGGGCTGATGGCACCATGTCATAAGAGAGCCCGTGTACTAATTTAAATGCATGTATTGAAGATGCAGACGCTCGTAAACTGTACGACGTCAGTGTCCTCCACTATGGCGTGCCTCATAATACTGTTCTGGTTTTGTTACGTACATACTCCAGATAATATTATTATTATTTATTATTATTACATATTAAATATTGTTATTGTTATAATCATAATCATAATAATTAATACGTTTTGCAGTTCACCATGGGCGTCGTAAATCTCACGACTGTTAGAGCGTCAATCACTAACTTCGCCGCGGCCACGGCCAACCTCCAGGGCATTGAATTGCTCGAAGGGGCCCTCACGACCCATCAGCCCCCTGGTAAGTAGTCCCCTTAATTGTTTGACGGTTTGACAACAAAATGTGGGCGTGTTAGGTGCGTGGAAATTTAGATTTTCAGTGAACGTAAATGTCCAACTTGCTGTGGTCCGCCTGAACATCAAAAAAGCGGAACGAGCCTATAAATCTTCGTCCCTCCTAAATCATTTGCCGCAAACCGCATTAAAATCAGATAATTTATAACAAAAGTACAACCCAATGAAATAGGTCAGTTCTGAAGGAATCACCCTGTAAAATTCGAACTATTCGATTCGAAATTATATGACCAAATCACTATTCGCTTCGAATTCGCTTCGAGCCTAAAATTTACTATTCGCATACCCTTAGCTCTATATTTCCTCTTGCTTATTATGTTATTTGATGAACTTGTATTCTACAGCGCAGGAAGCCGTGTGGCTCGGCCAAGTCGTCTTTAGGTTCGCGGCCAATCAACAGGGCGGGTTCACCATGACCATCGTCACAATCAACAGCAGGATGGACCTGGGCCGTCGAATAGGCCGCCTCCTCCAGTGAGGCGGTCTAGGAGGTGAGAGTTTTTTCTGAGAAGTGTGGCAAGACGTTAGTGACTTTTAAGATTAAAAATAATTTACACGAGGACTTTACATCTAGCTAAGTACCTCTCGAAGAATGAAAAAAAAACAACGCTGCCCATGTTCACAGAACAATCCCACGCTAGGAAGCTTCGTAAGGAGAAGTTTTGCAAGATTGGGTTATTGTACAATTTGACACTTATCCAAAGATGTGTGTGTTTTCTTCTCATTCGAACGCTTTTGCAAGCGTAATTTTGAGCGTCGCTGCTGCACGAACGCGTCCATTCACGATTTAGAACGTGATTCAATTGCGTTAAATGGACACTAAAGGCAATATTAAGTCGACGTTGATTGTTGAAATAGCGGTCCTGAAACCTCGTAGTGCTACTTTTGTGCCAAGGAAGTGCTTATTTTGAAATATAATCACGTTTTTGTGGTCCGCATCGCGTCAGCGCACTTCAAATCACCCGCTTGAAGGCGGTCTTTCTGACGTCATTGTTGCCGTGCCCGTCGTTGCCCGCCTTTACTGCGCGGCGGCGTGCACCATTCGGGCATCCGGCAACATCACATGCATGCGGCATTTTGTCGAACTTTCTGTGAGAGCGACTTTCACGAGGGCGCAAACACACGCGGCAGTACGCGATACCGAAACTACCACTGAGACGCGACCGCGTGAGCGAAGCAGGGCGCCGGGCGGAGCGCAGTTTGGCGAAAACGGAACCTTTCGGAACCACGCGGCCCCGTTCCCCATGGCAATGCAAAAGAGATTCTTATTTCCAAGAATCAAACAGAAACGAACAAGCAGTATTTTATTAGGTCTCTTTATGCACGGAAGGGTCTTTTTTTATTGCAACTAGTTTGATTAGGAGTGATTATTTGTAGTCGGGCTCTCTCAGGTCATCGGTATCATTTCCAAAATGTCCCGCTTGTGGAGCTCATCATGTGATACATTTTGCTTAATTTCTCGGTAAGTAGGGCACTGCTGTTGATAATATTACCGTTTTAGACATTGTCATACATTGAGCTTTCACTGTGACATAAATTGTTATTTGCCTTTAGTGTCCCTTTAAGAGCGCTAGAAGTTTGGTCGTTGCTCGCGCCAAATGACAGAAACTGGTGATGCTTTCATTGTGCCCCGCAGATTGCCCAGGTCCAGCATCCACCATCGTGCACTATCATCCGTCACCACTTTCAACTCATTTCATCACCTCACCAGTTCGCCATACACGTCACGCATCAGCCGGCGAAGTGAACGCACGAATGCTTCTGTGAGCATCGATACAGAGTCGCTCGAAGTACTCATTATGACCGCGAGCTCCCTCCACATTGATAACGAAGACCTAGATACGACTGTCGAATGTGGTGGAAAAAATGCTGATTGTACCAATGGATCGCCACTGTTGAAGCAGCTGCAAAACGTCGCGAACTGGCATCGAACGAGTGGCACTGACGAAGTGGCTGAGTTTTCCAGAACAGTGGCAGAAGCCAGAAGTAAACCAACGAGCTGCGACAAATCTGCTGATGTTTTGGAAAGCAGAGGGGAGCAGAGGGCGACAACTCCGACATCAGAACGAGAGTCTGAGTCTAACAAAGCAGCAAGTCGTGATGCATCCACATCCATCGTATGTGCTGACACACAGGCTACCCTTCCTCGGGAACAAGTTGATCTGAGTGCCAATGACAAACTGGAACAGACGAATGTACCACAGGCAGCCTGAAGCCTTTATCGAAATGTGAAACGAGAGCAGCTGAAGGTGCAGCTAAGCAGGGCAGTTGCAGCGTACCGTCGAGACATGCGAGAGGGTCTTGGATGCAGAGTAGTTCAGGTGACAAGCAGTCTGCCGCCCAGAAGACAGCAGAAAGAAGACCGCTGAGGGACGACACAAGGAGGACGAAGATTCATCCGCCAACAGGCACAGTACCGTCCTGCAGTGCCGCGAGCTTGCGGGCTCCAGCCGGTTCTCTACGTTCGCGGCATCGAACAAGGGTGCAGCACCGACGCAAAGGTCGTTCAACATGATGGGAAGACTGCGCATCACGACGACGACGAACCAGTTCAAGACACTCAACTGAGACACTCAATCACGGTCATACTCGGAAGAGACAGCGACCTCTTGGGAAGGCCATTGTCAGTACAAAGCAGAGAGGTGGTGCTTCCGCGCACTCCGAAGCGCCCTGTAAAAGGTAAGAAACCTACGACCCACCCCAGGGAGAGCGACTGTGCCTTCGACAGCTTCTCCAAAAAATCTGGGTCCTGTGAAAACACCAGCAGGTCGAATAACATGGAGACGCCAGCTTCCGAAGTGACGGCACGTAGGAGCCATTCTGCCGGCGAAGCTCACGTGAGAGCCAATCTAGGAAGCAGTGTGTGAGGTCTAAGACACAAACGATTGGTCGGCATTCGGGCACTGCTCCGGAGGACAATGTGACGAAGACGCATGCGAACGAAATGCCCCTGGATACTGGAGAGAACGAAGGCAGCGTGAGACGCAAAGCCAAAAGTGAGAAGTGGTCACAGAGCGAGTTGCCCCTCAAAAAGCGCGCATGCTGTCGAATTCGCGAAAATTGGAATGGTCAGAAAAAGGATCTCTGCCGGTGGAGCATGAAACGAAGAACACAAGTGCAGTTGTGAGGGAAGCTAATGCGAACAACGCAGAAGGGAAGGGAAATGAAAGTTCCCTAGCCTTCCAAGACGTGCCTACAACTCGGGCAGCATAGAAATCAAACGTGCTTCAAGAGAGTGAAGACATGGACTTCGCTCATCTTGAATACCCTCTGAGAGCCTGACGTGGATGCTGACGTGAATGCTGTTGAGGAAAGCACGTCCTCCATTCACTGTGACGTGGAGGACGATCTTGCCGACAACTATCAGCCAGGAAGTGCTTACGGACTCTATAGGACTTACATGTGAACGGTCACGTGAAAGTGCAGCCGAGTTGCTCACGGGGTAGAGCTCAATAAACCTTAACCGGTTGAGGGAACTGAACCGCAGTGTAAATCTGATTGCTGCCTAGGGCAGGCTATACTCTTCTTCACTGATGTCAAAAATAGATTACTCAGCTGAGAGCTTCATAATTTTGTTTTACCTCAAATCTGCATCTCGAGTTGAACTTAGACATTTTGTTCCATAACGAATAAAACGGTGCAGCGCAGAATACAGCGCAGGTGTCTTGTTTACGTGTAGGGTATCTTGTGTAGGATTTTTAAGCGAAGCTTTTATAACTCACAGATTTCAGTGGCGGCGTCGTACGTGAAAAACCCGGTGCGGGCTAGCGTACAGAAATGGCGGCCCTCGAAGGTGCATTGGTCACATGCGTGCTTATATGTGCCGTTTTCCGTTAATTGATGCTCTTTCGATCGTGGGCTTGTCAGAATAATTGTATATGGTTTGCGTGGTCGTTTCGTCAGTGAATCAAAAATTTTATTAATGCGATAGGGTCAAAGAGCTCGTGCCGCAGAAATTCCGGTATCGGCGTCAGTGTCATTGGTTGTGAGCGAAAAATCATCTTGTCCGTAACCGAAAAATCGAGAAAGATGCAAATAATATAATAAAAAATCTTAGTTTCGCGTGAGAATCGAACCCAGGCCGTCTACGAGGCAAGCAGGTGCTCTACCAAAGAGCCACTCCATTGCTTGGAACTGCACTGAAATTAGCATTAATGCTTCACAAACATACGCGTCCTGTGTACAGGTGTCACAGTACGAGATGTAATATCGCAGTAAAACGGGGTACTAGCGTATTTGCCATCGGGCGTCACGCCATGTGAATTTCATAACGAGTTAAAGCCGGCCACCCATCACAAAAGGCACACACAACACTGCGCGTATTTCCTACGAGCACGTAGTGGGTATCACGCTGCTGGGTTAAAGCAAGTATCACGCTGCTGGGTTAAAGCATGCGGCGTTCGTCGCTGCGGCCAGATTTAGAAAGCACGCTTTATCATTCCTTACTCCAAGTCTCGCTTCATCACCAGACTTTCAGCACCTTCAGTTCCCTTGGAGCAGAAAATGGTGTAAAACAAGGTAGACAGAAGTAGCAATGACAAGATTGCGATGTAGGATCCCAACTCTTAATTTATACATGCACAGAGCTGGTCTGGCGATCTCTCCTACATGTTCCTTTTGCAATGAGGTAGAAACAATCGAACATTTCTTGATGGAATGCCGACGTTTTTCCTCTCTCAGAAAACGAACCATCGAAATTGTAATGCGGCACCTTGGTCTGCCAGTTACTTCAACTATACTGTTGTCATTTGGGGCTTCTGTGCTGGGGCACTCAGACGTGAATATATGCAGTGCTATCGAGAAATTCATGTGCGAATCAAATCGTCTTATTCGACACATCAACCGCTAATAATTTTTAAATTGTCATAATGACATAATCATTTTAGCCATTTGGGGGGTTATGCAACACGGTCTAATCTAAAACTGGAGTTCATTTAAAAAACCTTCATTCTAATTGATACTGTAACGTCTATTAGCACTCAAAAATTTCAGACTTTATGATCCACCCGACTCTTGGCCGATCCCCCTGAGAGGGTAGGTGCCAGTCACTCCAGGAGCATCATCATCATCATCATCATCATCATCATCATTAAAGCATGCCACCCATTACAAAGGGCATACACATTAGTGCGCGCATTCTCTTACACACACGTAGTGGGTACACTTAGAATTACTGTATATTGTCACGTGGTCGTGACGTCGACGAACACAGCAGTCGGCGTTTGTAGGATGAAACTGTTTATTTGGCCGAACATGTGGCCGGAAAATGAGAACTAAAACTACAGCAATGCACGCTGTACAATGATAGCGGCGAACAGGGCGTCGTCCGTCGATCAACTGACAAGCGGTGAAGCGCGTCGGCATTTAAACATGTGCCGTCGAATATTCCAGCGTTATCGCTGGCTGTCGTGCAAATTCTAGAATAAGCTCGAGTGTGCGCGTCTTGCGCGCAATCTTAACAAAACAATCTACAATGATCGCCGGAAAATGATCTGAAATGATCTGAAAAAGCATCGTCCCGATGCTTAAAACAGAACAGGCCAATGCATGCAACAATAAATAACAAGAATAAAGCAACAAAGTACGATAAACAATAAGCACAAGAAAGAAATCAATAATAAAGCAAAATGACAGTCCTCAGATTCGCTAACGTGCGTAATATGGTTTGAGGCGCACGACATGGACGACTTCAGGTCGTGCACGGCGCTGCTGAGAGTTCGTAATGCCATCAGGGACAACCTCGTAGTCGAGTGCGCCGAGGCGTCGAAGTACCCTGTACGGTCCGAAGTATCGTCGAAGAAGCTTCTCACTGAGTCCCCGTCGGCGTATTGGCGTCCATACCCATACACGATCACCTGGTTGGTATTCCATGTGGCGTCGTCGAAGGTTGTAGTGGCGGCTGTCAGTCGTCTGCTGGTTCTTGATCCGTAGGCGGGCGAGCTGTCGTGCTTCTTCGGCGCGCTGTACGTAAGCGGCGGCGTCGAGATTTTCTTCGTCGGTGACGTTGGGTAGCATGGCGTCGAGCGTCGTCGCCGGGCTTCTTCCGTAGACCAACTTGTACGGCGTCATCTGCGTCGTTTCTTGGACGGCCGTGTTGTAAGCGAAGGTCACGTACGGAAGGATGGCGTCCCACGTCTTGTGCTCGACGTCGACGTACATGGCCAGCATGTCGGCGATGGTCTTATTTAGACGCTCGGTGAGGCCATTGGTCTGTGGGTGGTAGGCGGTGGTGCGGCGGTGGCTCGTCTCGCTGTATTTGAAGATCGCCTGAGTTAGGTCCGCCGTAAAGGCGGTACCTCTGTCTGTTATGAGGACCTCTGGGGCGCCATGACGCAAGACGATGTGCTCCACGAAGAACTTGGCTACCTCGGCGGCACTGCCTTTGGGCAAGGCCTTTGTCTCGGCGTAACGGGTGAGGTAGTCAGTTGCTACGACGATCCACTTGTTGCCGGAAGTCGACGTCGGGAACGGCCCCAGTAGGTCCATCCCGATTTGCTGGAACGGCCGGTGAGGTGGTTCGATTGGCTGCAGAAGCCCCGCTGGCCTAGTCGGCGGTGTCTTCCGTCGCTGGCAATCTCGGCAAGTCTTAACGTAGTGGTATTAACGGCAAGTCTACGTTACCACTACGTATTAACGGCAATCTTGCCGTTAATACGTAGTGGTATTAACGGCAAGTCAATCTCGGCAAGTCTTAACGTAGTGGTCGGTAGGAAGGCGTGGCCAGTATTTTTTCCTGTATCCTCGCGAGCGTGCGGGAAAAGCCGAGGTGGCCCGCCGCCGGGTCGTCGTGCAGGGCCTGCAGAACCTCTGGTCGCAGTGCCGAAGGTACAACGATGAGGTAGTCGGCCCGGGCCGGAGAGAAGTTCTTCTTTACGAGGACGTCGTTTTTCAAGAGAAATGACGCCAATCCCCGCCTGAATACTTTTGGAACAACGGTGGTCGTGCCCTTGAGGTATTCCACAAGGCCCCTGAGTTCCGGGTCGGCTTGCTGTCGTTCAGCGAAGTCGTCGGCACTTATGGTTCCCAAGAAGCAGTCATCATCGTGGTCGTCCTGCGGCGGTGCGTCGACGGGGGCACGAGACAAGCAGTCGGCGTCGGAGTGTTTTCTTCCGGACTTGTAAACGACTGTAACGTCGAATTCTTGAAGTCTTAGGCTCCACCGTGCGAGGCGGCCTGAAGGGTCCTTCAAGTTGGCTAGCCAACACAAGGCGTGGTGGTCGCTCACAACTTTGAAGGGCCGGCCGTAGATGTAGGGGCGAAACTTTGATGTAGCCCAGATGATGGCCAGACACTCCTTTTCTGTTGTGGAATAGTTGATTTCTGCCTTTGATAGCGACCGGCTAGCATAACTGATGACCCTTTCCAATCCGTCGGTCTTCTGCACAAGGACGGCGCCGAGTCCTACGCTGCTTGCGTCGGTGTGGATTTCCGTATCGGCGTGCTCGTCGAAATGCGCAAGTATCGGAGGCGTCTGCAGGCGTCGTTTCAATTCTTGAAATGCCTGAACTTGCGACGATTCCCACCTGAATTCGACGTCGGCCTTCGTGAGTTGCGTCAGTGGCTCGGCGATTCGTGAAAATTCCTTGACGAAACGTCTGTAATAGGCGCACAAGCCGAAAAACGGCGTACGGCCTTCTTGTCGGTGGGCGTCGGGAAGTCAGCGATGGCAGCTGTTTTCCGCGGTCCGGGCGAACACCATCCTTGCTGATCACATGACCTAAGAACAAGAGCTCCTCGTACGCGAAGCGGCACTTTTCAGGCTTCAAAGTGAGTCCGGAGGTCTTGATTGCTTGAAGTACAGCTTCAAGGCGCCGAAGGTGTTCGTCGAAGTTTGAGGAAAACACAACGACGTCGTCCAAGTACACGAGGCACGTCTGCCACTTCAAGCCGGCCAGTACTGTATCCATAACCCGTTGAAAAGTCGCAGGTGCCGAGCAAAGACCAAAAGGCATGACCTTGAACTCAAACAGGCCGTCTGGCGTTATAAAGGCAGTCTTTTCTCGGTCTCTCTCGTCGACTTCTATTTGCCAGTAACCGGTCTTGAGGTCCATCGACGAAAAGTACTTTGCGTTTGTAATCGATCCAGGGTGTCGTCAATCCGGGGAAGGGATACACGTCCTTCTTCGTGACTTTGTTCAGGCGACGATAATCGACGCAAAAACGGAGAGTCCCATCCTTCTTCTTCACTAGCACCACGGGGGATGCCCACGGACTCTTCGACGGCTGAATGATGTCGTCGCGTAGCATTTCGTCGACCTGTTTCTTCACGGCGTCCCGTTCCCGCGTCGAAACCCGGTAGGGACTCTGACGGAGTGGTCGAGCATTTTCTTCTGTTATAATGCGGTGCTTAGCAAGGGGCGTTTGTCGGACCCGCGATGACGACGAGAAACAGTCCTTGTTTTTCTGCAGAAGGCATCGAAGCTGTTGCTGTTGGCGAGCGGGAAGATTTGGGTTTACGTCGAAGGGTGGCTCAGCTGTTGGGGTAGTCGTCGTAGCTTCGTCGTAATCCGAAAAGGCAAATGCATCGCTGACGGCCAAGATTTCTTCGATGTATGCAATCGTCGTGCCCCTGCTCAGGTGTCTGTATTCTTGGCTGAAGTTCGTTAGCATCACGCTTCCTTTTCCTTCGTGCAACCGAGCAATGCCCCTTGCAACGCAGATGTCACGGTCTAGTAGCAAACGCTGATCGCTCTCGATGACACCTTCGATGTCTTCAGCTTTTTCGGTGCTGACGGGAATTATGACGCTGGAGCGAGGCGGGATGGTAACTTGATCCTCGAGCACGTTCAGGGCATGGTGACATGGATTCGTATCCGGCGGTGTCGTTTTGTCCGACGATAGGTTATCGACTTGGTTCTTAAGTCAATGACGGCGCCATGATGGTTTAAGAAATCCATGCCAAGTATGACGTCCCTGGAGCAGTGTTGCAAGATTACGAAACTCGCAGGATACGTGCGATTATTGATTGTTACTCTTGCTGTGCAGACTCCAGACGGCGTTATTAGATGGCCTCCAGCGGTACGGATTTCGGGGCCTTCCCAAGCTGTCTTAACTTTCTTCAACTTCGTGGCGAAAGGCCCACTGATGACGCAATAGTCGGCTCCAGTGTCGACGAGAGCGGTGACGTTGTGGCCGTCAATGAGAACGTCGAGGTCGCTAGTTCGTCGTCTTGCGTTGCGGTTGGGTCGCGGCGTCGGGTCACGGCTGCGTCGGTTTGTTCCGCTGCTTCGACGTGGCGTCGTCAGGTCTTCCTCAGGCCGTGAAGTTTCGACGTTAGGGCTTCGTTCGGTCGTCGGCGGCGGAGGATCTTCGGTAGTTCGTCGTACAGCAACCGCACCTCCATCGATTGCTGCCCTTAGTTTCCCGGATACGGGCTAGGCGACCGGCCCCGATTTGGGCCAGTGTATTGCCGGCGGTGCGGTGACATGTAGCGGCCCGGCGAAGGCGAGCGGGAAGGTCGTCGTTCTTGCCACTGTGTTCCGGTGAGGTAGTCGTCGATGTCGCGAGGCCGTTCGCCTGGCTGCGGTCGCGGCGCGTTGACGGCGAATCCTCGAAGCCCCATCTGTCGGTACTGACAGCGGCGGTACGTGTGGCCGGCCTCCCCGCAGTGGTAGCAGAGCGGGCGGTTGTCAGGGGCGCGCCAAACGTCGGTCTTCCTTAGCGTGTATCGCTGGCCGGCTGGTGGGCGGTATGACGTCGGTGGCGGCGGCGGTGGTGCCTGACGGCGGGACTGCTGGGGCGGCGCGGCGTCTTGACGTGGGCGAGGGGGGGGGGCGCTGCGTCGGGCTGCAGCAGCGTAGTTCATGGCTTGCGGCTGGGGCAGTGGTGGTTCAAGGTTGCCCAGCGACTGCTGGATTTCTGATCGAACGACCTCTGCGATCGAGTCCACTTGAGGCTGTGGTGAGGGTAATAGCTTGCGCAGTTCCTCCCGAACGATCGCTCGGATCGTTTCGCGCAGGTCGTCGGAGGCGAGGGCATGAACAGCTGGGCTGTCTTCAATCGTACGGCGATTGTACTGGCGGGTTCGTATTTCCATCGTCTTCTCAATCGTCGTCGCTTCTGAGACGAATTCTTGGACTGTCGAAGGTGGGTTCCGCATCAGACCAGCGAAGAGCTCTTGCCTGAGGAAGCGGACTTTCTTGTCCTCGGGCATGGCAGGGTCAGCGTGGCGAAAGCCGGGTCATTTCCTCTGCAAAGATGGCCACGCTTTCATTTGGAAGTTGGACCCGTGTCTCCAGCAAGCTGCGGCCCTTTCCTTTCGGACGACGCTTGTGAACGTCTCCAGGAAAGCGCTGCGAAGGCGTCCCAGGTTCGAAGAGTGGACTCCCGATTCTCGAACCAGGTCCTTGCTGCATCTTCCAGGTAAAAGTAGACGTGGCGCAGCTTGTCCTCGGAGTCCCAGTTGTTGAACGCTGAGACCCTTTCGAAGGTCTCGAGCCAGGTTTCCGGGTCTTCGAATGACGACCGCGGAAAGTTGGCGGCTCCTTGGGCTGCCGGAGAAGTATCGGCGCAGGCTGCACGGGGTCGGTCATCGTCGCTGCGGTCGGTGTTGGGACCTGGGGCTGCCTGGTGTTTTCGGGAAGGAGCCCGTACTCTGGCTGCAGTCCCTTCTGCCTGCGGCTTGTTCGACGATCCGGGTTTTCTTTGCCGTCGTCCTCCTCGCGGCTTGGGCTTGGGTCAGCGCTTCGCGGGGGCGTCCGGATCATGGAAGAAGCAGCACCTCCACCAGATGTCACGTGGTCGTGACGTCGACGAACACAGCAGTCGGCGTTTGTAGGATGAAACTGTTTATTTGGCCGAACTTGTGGCCGGAAAATGAGAACTAGAACTACAGCAATGCACGCTGTACAATGATAGCGGCGAACAGGGCGTCGTCCGTCGATCAACTGACAAGCGGTGAAGCGCGTCGGCATTTAAACATGTGCCGTCGAATATTCCAGCGTTATCGCTGGCTGTCGTGCAAATGCGCGTCTTGCGCGCAATCTTAACAAAACGATCTACAATGATCGCGAAGGTTCTCGAACAACGAGGCGCGGTTCGCGCTGAGCGTTGCTGACAGTCTTTGTGGCCGAAAACCGAATACAGCAAAAGCGATAAAGAAACGCACGTGGCAATATTAGGTAGCAGAGTTGCGCATCTCTCTTCCAAACGCCGCTAGCAACCATGCGTAGCGGAGAAGCTGACGTTCGGGCCAAATTTTGTACTTCTCGATGGCGCCGCTGCAGCGAACTGGATTGACACTAGTCATTCACAATAAAGTGAGTCACTGGTCTTCGACACGCCAAACATGTCGATCGGTGACCCCGTAGGCATGTCGCCTGCAAAAGCGGAGTGCGTGTTCACCGCATAGCTGTGGTTGTTAGCCAGACCTATGCGCAACTCTGCTACCTAAAGGTAGCATATGCAGTAACTCTAACGCAGCGCCTCCTCTATCGTTTTTCGACGTCATTTGCAGCGAAGCACGCAGATACGCGGCCATTTTTTTTCCCATTCGGACTCGACAAAGAGGAAGAGTGGGGGGGGGGGGTGTGCTGCGGTAAGCCTTACCCTCGCCCACGGTAGCCTATTCTAAGACCGTGCCCTCGCCCCTGATGGAGAACTTGGAGAAATTGTGCGGCCTTTTATTGGCATGGCATCTGGAGCAGATAATGATTTCCCTGCAGGTTTCCCTTGCATGTATGAGTGGTACGAATTCGGGTTCGAACAGTTAGCTTCCGTAATGTTTCATTAGCTGGCTAATTAGTACCACAAGGCAAGTGTCATTGTATCCCATCTTGTTTAATGAACCTCAATGAGGCCTCGGCTTGCTTTAATGTTTTGGACGAAAAATTCATAACACAGATATATTTTCCAATGCACCGCGTAAACAAGTGGCTCGTGAAACTTTATGCATCAGTGTGTAATGTTGTATGTATGTATTTCAGAATTGCTTGCTCTGTTATTTACAGTGCACATGTACAATTGTACTATGTTATCCTAACCTTGGTCTGTTCAAAATAATTATTTTGTCTGTCTTATTGGCTAAGGGAACAAGTAATTAAAATTCTTCGTGGCGACGGGAAGATTTCTGTCCCACTTACAGCTTTATACCGAGAAAGGTTTTGTAATTAATTCAAGTTTTGTTCTGAATTGCTTCTACATTTGTATATGTACTGGTAATAGCTCGTGTAAATGTTTATGCGGTCGACATATATTGTGGAAAATATTAAACGTAGGGCACACGTCGAGCCTGTGCAAAAAAAGTGTTTGCTGATTTTCGTGTACTTTTCTCGCGTCTTATAGTATTATGTGATGCAATGATATTTAATCATTTGTCTATGTGAAAATAAACTATAACGAGAAATTACCTTGTGCCAATGGCTCCACCATTTTCTTGTTTCTGTTATGTCACTGACATCGTAAACTTAGCAAAGGCTGTACAAGGATGCATTGCGCAATGCACGCGACATTAATATGCATGCATGGATGCACCTTAGTACTTCAATGTGAACCTTCAGTTCTTCCATTAACACCCTTAGAAAGACATTAACACCCTTTTCGCGCGCACATTCTTCTCTTAGAGTGTATTTAAAGCAAAAAGTGTGTTGTGCAACGCGAAAAAGGCTGTTAATGTCAGTAACACCCTTTTTACACCGTTAAAGGTGTAAACATGTTTAGTGTGTGCTACGTGTCGACGGAAGCCGGTCGAGCTGAAAGAAGCGTCCCAAATTCTTCGCAGGGGCAAATAAATGAAAGAATAACAGGACTGCTTTGTATTGTTAAAGCACTGCTCTCGTCATCATCAGATTTCTTTCTCTGCGAGAGTAACTATCTGCACTCTGAGAAAAATCGAGTACTTGGGGAGTATTTGTGCCACACAACGATATTCGTCATCTGGCTTGCTCGCATTTCCTTTCTTGCAAGCCCGGCTCTCGTCACTTTCCTGTCAAGAATGCTATGTCACGCTGATAACGCGCGCGCCGTTCGTGACCGTAAGTGCCGGGACCGCGGTGATAACGCGAGGAAAGCACGCGAGGTGGATGAGCCCCCGATTATTGTTGTGTGGCAAAAATGCCCCCAAACGCTTGATTTTTCTTAGATGTGCTGTATTGTATTGGCCTGTTCTCCGTTACTACAGAAGCGCGTTCCTCATATTCATACGATGGTTCTGGCACGTAAAACCGAGGAATTGATATTACTTTGAAGGCTTTTTTCTAATGTCAATTTCAGTATTACCGCTGTACTTTGAACAAATGAATTTCATTGCTACCTGCAGCGAAACACTAATGCTCCACGAAAATCTTACAACGCATAACTCGCCTTCACTTAGAGCACTGTTGGCAGAACCATGATGCCTGGCTCCTGGTACGCAGACCAAGCCAAGCCGATACGTAGATGCCCGATCGGTGAATCGGTCGTCCAAGCACATCTGCAGGAAGCCGCGAAGTGCCCACTGCGGAAGAAGCCGCACGAATCGTTGCCAACACAGAGTACCGCTATTACTTGTCACCATTGGCTTTGCCTTTTATAGGAATGCCGCTCCCACGCGCATGCGCAAACTCCTTCAACGTAATTGGTGTCTCTTAAACAGAGAAACCCAGTCGCATTTCCTAAATGAAGTGATTGCTTTCTTCTGTGTGTTTGTAGAACACGATTTGTTTGCTTCTGAAGTGTATTGGAGCAGAAACATTTATTAAATTTTTATTTAGTTATATTCGGTGTATTGACATTTTCGGTGAATATTGTTGTTAAAATGTTACATGAACGCTGACGAAATGGAACCTGGTGTTTTAATTCTTTGTGCAATCTTAACGCTTTCTGACATTTCAAATACAACTTGAACATTTCGTTCCGGATTCAAATGTTGCACTAGTGTTTCAAATCAAGTGTTATTATGACGTTGTACTTCGAATATAAATATAACGTTGAAGTACAACGAATACTATATATGTTTCATGTGAAATGTTAGTAAAACATTGTTGCAAACATACAACGTTTCTTCAACATTCGCAACTAAAATGTAACGTTGTTGTAATGTCTTGTGTTGCCTGTGACATTTCATGCCAATTTCATGCCTGTAATAGTTATTCATGTAGCTGATATTCAGCTTTGCTAAGCAACTTTACAAGTTCGCACCACCTTGGCTTTAAAAATAGTATGCCAATAAAAAGTTTTTTGTTTCTCTCCTGCACGTTTCGCAAGAATTACCAAACGGGCTAATTCTTAATGACCGGCATGTATCCAAGCAAATACCTTTATTCAAGTCAGGTGACGTTCCTCCTCACTTACCTATCGGCCCATTTCTCTAAAAAGCACCTTGCTTTCAACTTCTTGAGCATGTAATTCACAGGAACTACCTTGCGATATAACATCACTTCATTCACCGTGCTGCGTTCAGATCTTTTGCGTGCAAGGGCGTGGCTATACCACACTATTTGGCACAAGATGGATCTTCGCGCAAACCCGCCACGTACTGCGTCGCGGTGGAATTCCGTGCCCTAGGCTCCTTATTAAAGGCGAAGCGCCTTAGGTCTCGGCGTGCGTCGTCGTCTGCTGTCGTGACGATCCATTTACTTGAGCGCAAGAGAGGGCGCCACCGCCTCAGCGCTCGCCGTGTGGCGAGAGAGAGCGAACGGCGCGTGTTGACTATGCAAACGCTCTTTCTGTTATGAAAGCTGAACTAACAGCTCGCATGGGGGACCAGAACGCGCCCTCGCCCGCGAGAGACTGCACCTTCACTCTTTGTTCGAATAGCCCTGCAAGAGTTGTTGGTGGCAACACGAGCACAACGGGGCAGTTATTAGTAAAGAAGTGGCTTGTGCATTAAATCTAGCTGGGCTCAAGTGTGATACAAGCCGTTTTTAATTCCTTGCTCCGTTTGCTCAATCACTGAGCTCCGCGAATGCACCATGTGAGCCAGTGATGCCGGAGAGCAGGCCACCGGTAATGTGACGAGTGGTGAGATTAAAGGATTCTCGGCTCTCGCGACGCCACTGACCGCTCAGCAAATCGCTGAGCAAGTGGCGGTATGATTGGTAGTCTCATATCGTCTTGCTTACAGCGCAGCCGGGCCCCCCAGAAATGGCGCAGAGAAGTCTCTACCATGGCTTTCTCTGTCGTATTTCCTTCGTACAGATAGGAGTATTCTGGTGATTCACCTACCGCAATGCAAGTGCGCTGCGGCCTCCGGTGCAGAGGAGCGACACTACGCTTTCAGGGTGGATGCAGCTCATCGAGAAGCACTATATATTACCTCGCATCAGAACATACCTAGTTGTGGTATCGTTCGTGACAGGATGCGCTCTACGCGACTGGCACGTTCTGTTCAAGAACGGCACGGGACCATCTGCGTACATTCCTCTCTTCGCTCCTCCGGCGAAGAGAGGGCAAGTGCAGGAGCGCTTCCGCACTTCTGCCCTGTCCGGTTACATTCGCAGTGGAAATCAACCTGGACACATAACCACCGACAGCATGTTGCCATCACCCATCCAAGACGTACACGCTTGTAGTGTCGTCATTGCACTGGTACTGAACAATCGTGCATCCGACGTATATCAAAGTGACACATGTGCGGCATCAGTCGTCGGTTGTTGCCAAGGGAGGCCTTCATCGCTGAAGTCGACCCAGGATAGCCTGCGCCGTAGTAGCTGTAGTAGAAGCAGTGGCGTACCAACTTGTTCGCGTGTGTGGGGCTAGCCTCCCTCACTCCGCCCACCGGTGTGTGTGGTGTGGTGTGTGTGTGTGTGTGTGTGGTGTGTGTGTGTGTGTGTGGTGTGTGTTGGTGTGTGTGTTGTGTGTGTGTGTGTTGTGTGTGTGTGTGTGTGTGTTGTGTGTGTGTGTGTGTGTGTGTATATATATATATATATATATATTATAATATATATATATATATATATATATATATATATTGTCGCGACGTCAATAGAGAGGTCGCAACGCCAAGATCGAGAGAAGAGCAGCAGGTCGGTCTTTTTAATACCGCGCGTTGTTGTTGTTGTTGTTGACCTCTCCTCAAGGCACATACCCAATGGAAGGGATCGGCCGAGTAGATGGTGAATTCGTCCTATATTTTCGCGTCCAGCCATAGAGAAAAACTTTCTCTATGGTCCAGCGAGTTCTTCTCTTCTCTTTCTGCCTCCAGTTAAAGTATAAAGGTATGAGCCTTTGCGCTGTCGTCTTCGTCTTTCTCGTAGTACGCACGTGGCAATATATATATTGTGATGAAATGAGACACAGAGACAGCAGCCATTCCTGGGCCGGGCTGTTCTATTATCCGCCTCTCCATCCTCGCTGTCCAACCTGTGCCCCGCTGCAGCCGTGGCGCTCTTCATTACATTCGGCCACCACTGCGGACCTGACAAATAAAAGAAACGACAGTCATTTCAACTGTAGCTGCCCGACTGTTTTTTTTTTTTTTTTTCAGACGCGACACTTGCACGGCAAAGTTATTCTCTTTTTCGCTTGTCGAGAGTGAGTTTGCATCTGAGGTGCTCACACGCAAGGTATTTGCTCCTATGCGCTCGTGATTCTGCATGGTCCGGCGAATTTGGCGAGTAGCTTCTTGCTCGGCCCGCTGTCGCCCCTTTGCACCCACACCTCGTCGCCGATGCTGTAAGCTGGAGCAGGTCTACGGCGGCTGTCATAGTAAGCGCTTTGATTTTCTTGTGCTTGGGTAGCTTTCTTGATCGCCGCAGTTCTGATCTTCTGACAGGCCGATTTGCGATCGTCGGAGCGTGACTACAATGGCAGCATCTAGAGTGAGGACCGCTTTCAGCTGTGGCAGTTTTCCGTAAACAATTTCATACGGCGCTTCCCCGGTAGACGTCTGTAGTGCCGTGTTAACCTCAAAAGCGGCTGGCGGAAGGTGGACGTCCCAATCGGCCTCTCCATTTTTCTCCACTCTCGTATATGGAACGAGTCCTGCCTGGATGCTCTGGTTGGGTTCGCTCCGTAAGCGCTGCTGGGGATGAAACGCGTGGCACTAAGTAGAATTTGAAAACTGGGCAAGTTGGTAACGATTCATAGCTGGTCGAGGTTAACAGCACAAAAGACGAAGACAGAGTAAAGGAGGGACGCAACACGAGCGCTGACTTTCAACTGAAAATTTAATGAGAAACACCAAACATATACATTTTTTCGCGCATCTCTCACAAGGCAAGGAAAAAAAGGAAAAAGAAAAAGGAAACACTTCTGTGTGGCACGAGGCAACTAATCTGAGCACGTTAGCGGTTACAATAATCTAAAAAGATATCTCATTGTCATGGAGGGCAATTACTGCTGGCTGACGCAATTTTGCCCTGCCTTTTGAATTCTGTGGGCCTCGAATATTTCCTTGTCAGCTGGTCCCGGTGGCGGAAAAGAACACTCGTTCTCGAAAATTCTGACCTGCACCCGCAATCCCGGCATGTATGGACAAGTGTGTCCCGGGCACTGTACTTCCGAGGGAATTTTGGTGCTCACTCAGTCTCGTATTTACATCAACGCCCCTGTCTGACCAATATAAACGTTTCCGCACGCGAAGGGTATATTGTATACAACTCCAATGGCACATGGTACAAACAAATTCTTGTGCTTAAAGCGACACAAAGGCAAATATTAAGTCGACGTGATTGTTGAAATAGCGGTCCAGAAACCTCGTATTGCTACTTTATGCCAAGGAGTGCTTTTTTTAAAATAAAATCACGTTTTAGTGGTCCGCATCGCGTTGCGCACTTCAAATCACCCGCCTGAAATCAGACTTCATACGTCACTGCTGCCGTGCCCAAACGTTGCCAGCATTTACTGCGCGGCCGCCGACACTAGTAGCAGCAGAGCGAAAGTAGCGGGACCCACAGCAGCAACAACGGCCATCGAAGCTCTGACTTTCCGTCAGAGCGACTTTCACGAGCGCGAAAAACACACTCGGCAGTACGCGATCCCCAAATAACACGAGACGCGGACCGCGTGAGCGAAGCAGGGCGCCGGGCGAAGCGCAGTTCGGCGAAAACGGAACCTTTGAACCACCGCGGCGCCGTTTGCCCATGGCAACACCACAGAGGTTCTTATCAAGAATCAAACGGAAACGAACAAACATCATTTTATTATGTCTTTTGATGCACGGAAGGTTCTGTTTTTATTGCTGCTAGTTTGATTACCAGTGATTTATTCTATGCAGACTCTCATACGTCATCGGGATCACTTCGAAAATGTCCCACTCATGGCGCTCATCATGTGATACATTTAGCTTAATTTCTCGGTAAGTACGGCACTGCTGTCGATAATATTGCCATTTTAGAAGTTGTCATACATTGATCTTTCACTCTGACATAAATTGTTATTTGCCTTTAGTGTCCCTTTAATGCTCACCAACGGGCCTTTTTCGGCGCGTTTCCGCACCGCCGCGCAAACACTGCCGACCTTGTTCTTGGCCGCGAAAACTACTTCAATACCATGACGTGAAGCCACCTTCTTAAGCCTATGTGACAGATGGTGAACGTAAGGTAAAAACGACGAATTTCTTCTTTTCCTTTTCTTTGGCTGGCGCTGGGTTACCTTTCAGGTCACTCTTCAAATTTCGCAGAAGCTTATCGCAAGCTAGCAAAACAAACCTGCCGGATAATTAGCTGTCTTTTAGCCTCAAGGATTGCTGATTGTACAGCTTGCTTGCATCTTATGATCACATGACTTAGTTTGTGAACGGCGCGGTGGTTCATCAGATCGGTGGCGGCGGCACAACATGACAGATGCAAGAAGTCACGTGATCAGCGGTTACCGGCTTGGTAGTGCGCAACTGTGGCTCATCGTGGCATCACAGAACACACAAAATTGTGGTGTCATTGTGACGTACATAAACACGGCGTTACATGATGACGTTATCCCACAAAAACCGCAAAAAAGTGGCCGATTCGGAGGCAGTGCAAAACCAGGTGAGGTGCAGAAAGCTTGCATGTCTCCGATCCTGGAGGCTGTGCAAAACCACGTTAGCGAATATAAGGCTTTCGGAACGGATCTTGGGGGGCAGTCAATACACGACTGAGAAGAATAAGAACATGGCTTCACTTTCTAGTCGTCTTAGGTCAATTGCAAAGGGACCTGTGAGTTTCGCTTGATTGCATACGGGGCCAGGATTTGGTACGCGTCCCCATACCATATGACAAAGGGTCTCTGGAACATCACGGTACAGTACATGCATAGGCGCCCTGTCGTTGAAATCCGGTGCATTAGGATGCCGCGAACGTATTTGGTTTGCAACTTTCTGAGGTCGAACGAACGACAAGGCAAATAAGGCTTCCGCCTTAATAATACAAAACTGTAATATAGAAGCCAAAAAGAAGATGGAATGAATGAGATGCGATTTTCTTCGTGACGCAAGGCGAATTCCTTGTTAATATTATTCCCATTCAAAACTTGGTTCTTCGGAATACCTCTCACTAGCGGATCGCATCCCATAATGTTGCATTATAGGTTATCTTTATGGTTATATGAACTAGTCATTCTTCAGTTTCTCTTATTTATACCCTAGGCGACCGATTTATTCCTCATCATTCGTCTTAGTTAAAAAAATTTCCCCTTATATGAACCGCCGGTTTCATAACCAATCCCCCCCCCCCCCACCCGTAGTGGGTAGGAGCCAAGAATCCATGGAACAAGCAAGCAAGCAAGCAAGCTACTAAAGCTCTTTAAGGTGCTAAATGAGGTTCGTAGCCTCGTAAATTAAACGACACAACGCAAGTATGATTCACGAATTCGTCTTGGTGTGGCCTTCACAAGATGTGATGCACATCATCGGCTGCAGTGACACCGGTCCCAACTGTGCCACCTGTCAAGTGCCAGAACACTTGAGCACATATTTCGTACTGCCCAGCATACGCACGCGAACGACAGAAACTGATTCCCTCTGTGAGGAGTGCATAATAGGCCATAACTGATGAAGTTGTGTTGGGCCCTTGGCCTGACGCCAAACAGCACAACTGTGGTAATAAGAGCGGTGCAGCTTTCCTAGAAGCACTGGACTGATGCGCGGCTATAGCACTGCGCCACCTAGACGGGACTGTACATACTCACCTCCCTTACTTACCATCGTCATCCATCACTCTTTTTTCTCCCCTTTCCCCACCCCCGGTGTAGAGTAGCAGGCTAGAGCATACTACGCTCAGGCCGACCTCTCTGCCATTCTAAATAATAAACCTCTCTCTCTCTAGTTCCCGCTCATCTTCAATATATTAATTAATCTGGGTACAGGACACAAAGGTTTGTTGTTAAATGAAATGGCTGAGTTCTTTAGCTAAAGGCATCGCTTTTGGCGCCGATTATTTCGTGTTTTCCCGCCAACAGCTTACATCACGATGACAAGATTTCGCTCACTTACGTACAAAAAAGTTCTCAGACCCAGTATTGACTGCTTCTCCACAGTATAAGCACCTCTTATTTTCCTGGCGCAGCGATTTCTCCACGTAAGAATACATGGAAGTAGCCATGACGAAATTCGTGCCGCGTTACCCCCCTCAATTTTACTAGCATAGAGCAGGTTTAGCGACTTCCCCACTGTGCCTCTTCCGCAATCAGGAGGAGCAATCGAGATCCTGAGAAGTGCCACCCCTCAGGGTGACACCGCGGGGCCGCTCCCACGTGGGGACAGTTAGGACCTAGCCTAACCGCCGCATCGCAGGCTCTCTGGACAGCCCCAAAGTGATGCTGATATGCCGAGCTCTTGAGGGCCGAGCTCCATTTATGCTCTGTGAGGTCCTTATCCCCACCAGCGCCTCCTCTATTTTTCAGTGCCTGGGCGAACGCTCTCCTCGGGCCGTCGAGCGCGCGCTCCGCGTCCGCTCGCCGCTGCCGCGTGGTGGCGCTGTGCAAGTAGACTACGGTAGGGTGCCTTGATGCGCGTTTTGTTGCGCGTACACATCGAGGCACACTAAGACTACGGGAAGCTGGCGGCTGTACGGCCGCGCGTATCAAGAAGCTCGCGAATTCGTGTTTGCATCCGAGTTAATTGCATTTGTGCTTGTGCAGGCTTCACAGGTACAGGGGGATGGAAAGAAACGCGAACATAGCGGCGCGCTGTTTCATCACGCTCTAACTGTGGTGGCAATAAAAAGGTGCTACATGGTACTTTATTTGTCATGGATGACGTCGTCTTTGCATCAATAATCCGGCTATAACACTTGAAAATAAATGCGAAACAGCAAAGAATACAGATGCCGCATGTTCGCGTTTATTTCCATCCCCGCTGTACGTATTCCGCAGGCAGTCTGTCAGGCCGTGCTGCCGGTTCGATACTTGCACGCGAGTTTGATAGTATTCGCGTTTTATGTTCTAATTCAGGCTATTGCAACCTTAGTATGTCATACTGTTGTGTTCCACTCTGCAAATGGAACTGAAAGAAATAACGATTGTCTTTTTTTATTTCCCTTTATTGAAAAAGAAAAAAAATCTCACAGGTTCCCCTATGCATTTATCTAAGACGACTGAAAGGCGAAAGCCATCTTATTTTTCCGTGTCGCGTCCGAACACTCAACGAATGCATGTAGTACTAGTAGCAACGCTGGCTCGCGATCGCCGCCATGTGCACGCAGCGCTGACATTAGGTCCCGAAGCTGAACAATCGGAGCCCATGGATACCACATGCGCTACCAGCGAAAAAAACCGACAATCATTATGTACAGTGTCAGAATAAATCAGAATAAATGAGTGCACAAGGCTGAGTAGGCTGCCCCATGCGTTAAAAGCATCCAGGTCGACAGACATTCGGCCTCTATACTTTGCTCACTACCGAAAGGGCAAATGGAAGAGAAAGAAAGATACCTGAGGAGCCAGATACTGAGGCTACAACAATCCTCGACAAATACAAAGACGAGCTCCAGCAGCTGACAACAGGCCGCTCCATTTTCACACCTTTCACATTGGCTCAAGTTGAGAGCCGGCACTACGACTGCTACAACTTTATACTTGAACGACAGCGTCTGTTCACATATCGGTCAGTGTTGCAGGAAGCGCGCGGCATATGTAGCTGTTTTTGTTTGTTTTTCGTACCATCACGATTTAACTGCTTTAAGCTCTTAAATGGTCGAATCACTTGGCATAGTTCCTCTTTTTCTGGCGCCAGCTGTTGCTTTCTTCCGGTGGCAACAAATGTAATGATCAAAAGCTTCACGAAGGGAACGGGCGATCACTTATATCCCTGGAAGCAGTCTAGTGACTTTTCATGTTATTTAGCGCATAAACTCCAGGCTTGCGTATAGTGTGCTACACCAGTAGACGGTAGCACGCAGGGGAACTTTAAACGCCCAAGCTCTTGGCAAATGTTGCTTTCGAAAATCGACTTTCAGACAGTCAAAAACCGACTCTCAGTCAAGCGAACTTAACTGTGATAGAACAATTTTCCGCGCATCACTGGCATGCGCTCTCTGGTATCGGGCTAGCAGACGACACGCGAGCGTCTCGATCAAATAGCCGCGAAAGACACATGACTTCGAAATGGGCTGGGGCCCAGAACGACAAGTGCTTCATGATTCCAGTTTACAAGTTTTCATTATACTTTAAACAACGCGAATACAGCCGAAAACTGAACCATATAGCAGCTTCGAATGCAGCCACGGCATACGTTTCCGCGAGCGACGACGCGACGGCTGGTCTACTACGGTGGCGGCGCCCGGCGGCTAAAACCCGCACTAACGCCGACGGTCGGTTCCCATTGCGCTCCGCTCCTTCGCCCAGGCACAGAAAAATAGAGGAGGCGCTGTCCCCACGTAACGAGGGGCACCGCCAAAGCATGTGCTCTAAATCGCACGTTCCCCCGCAGCCAGGGCATTGCGAGCTGAAGTCACTTGGGAATAGACAGTGCATAAAAACAATCGGTCATTTCTTTCTATCCTCTCGTCAGTTCACGACATTGAGAAAAAGAACCATAGTACAACCTCTCCGAAAGCTGGGCCTGGAAGTATCAGAGCCAGTTATACTTTCTTTTGGGGCCACCACTCTGGATGTTTTCTTCGCCATTGAGGAATTCATCAGACAGTCTAAAACAATATCTACCTAAATTCCGCCTGCTTTAAATATTTCATTACCAATATTTGATACATCAATTCATTATATTAGTTAATTACAGCTTCTACTAATGACACCCTAAACATAATATTGGCAAAATTCACCCTCTACTCAGCCAACCCCCTGCATTGGGCCATGATCGCAGGAAAACAACAACAAGCAGCAAGCAAGTGCGCTGTCGAACGGACTTAGCTTCTTGGCCCCTTGACATTCCGCCCCTTGCGTAGCTTTCATTGCGATCGCTGTCACGAAACGAGAAAGTGCTTAAAGCGTGAGACAAATCCCTGCAACTCCGCTCGATCGTTCTTGACGGATTCATTTTTTTTTTTTGCGACATTCGATCCGTGAGTCAACAAAATCCCTTTACGAAGTCATTCGATGAGTACTTGGAAACGCGTTGCAGTGTACCATTAATAATACAAAGCTACTACGGAAGCAAAAAAACAAGATGGAATGGATGAGACATGGATTATACCTACGAGACAATTCGGAAACTATCCATTTCTACACATATTTAGAACATAAGCCATTTCATTTCTAAAACAAGGTACCGTCCGTCATGGCCGATCCCCCGCGGTGGGTTGTTCCAGATTACTATGGAACAACCAACCAACCAACCACGGAGCACGGTCTCACTTACGTTAACCGCCGGCTTTTTCGTCAATCCCCCATAGTGGGTAGGAGCCAATACTAAGGAGCAAGCAAGCACGCACGCTCTCAGAAGAAGAGGAAGGACGCATCGCGGCAGTCGCACGTCGCGCGCTTTCGCACCTGGTAGCCGCTGAGCATCGACGAGCTTCTTCCCTCCACGCGTCGCGTCGGCAGCGTTGTCGTTGTCCACGGCGACGTCGTGACAACGTCGTGCTCGTAGGATTCCTCCGGACTGGGCCCCCGGCACGCGAATTCTTTCTCGACGTCCCGTGCTTCACTCGGCGGCCTTGACCCGCGACCACGACGAGCCGGCCGAGGGGTTGATCTACACGTTCTCCTGGTCGAACCGCGCGGCTGTCCTTGGTGCGTCGTTGAATCGTCGCTCGTACGTGTCCGAATCGCTGGCTCGACGATATCGCAGTTATAGGGTGAGCCAATCCATGTTTTCGATTTTACTGCGCGGCCCTCTGGCGTTTTGTTAGGGAACGGGACAACCGCTAACGCTAGAACGAAGGCCTCCGAGATCAAGAGGTGTTTCGCAACATTTCCGCAAGGGAAACGGCGCATGCGCCGTCGCATCGAAAAAAAAAATGCCGACAGTCGGTAGCATCACTGAAAGACGCCACACATCGCATCCAGCGCTAAACGTAGTTCAAATACAGCGCTAATGTCCTTGTGTATTTGTGTAGTTCTAAGTCATGCGCTTAATGTAGCTCAACTACTATGAAGCCTGAGGAAGTACGTAGTACGGGCACCCAGCGATTTACGTTGCGCATTTGTTGGTCTCTGTCTATAAACAATCTGTCACAGGAGTTCGTAACACCGGCGCCTGAGAAGCACCGGTAGGAGGAGCAATCGCGCGCCTGGTGAGGTGGTGGCGCCCTCTCTTGCGCGGCGTGGTTGTCAGCCGCATGTTTCAGAACCGTTCTTAGTCATTTTAATTATTTTTATAACTTCTTGCTTCTTTTTGCTAATTGTATTATTTTAGACCTTGTTCGTTTATCTTAACCCAGTTTCGAGTATTCCTAGCCTAGTTTTAGGCCCATATTGAGCGCTTGATTGAACGTGACCACGCCACATGAGATCTATGGATGGACGACAAGCTAAAGTCTAAGGTCGCACTTAGAAGCGGTTTTGGGTTCCGTCGACTCGGCGACCGGACGATCCAGATGCCTATAAGGGGGACCATAGGTTCGTAGGTATGACAGCTCGAACACAAGACACGAAGACCAGTAAGGACATAGGAAAGAGTGCTGACTTTAACTGACCAGTTGAAGTCGGCACTCTGTCCCGTGTTTTTCCTGGTCTTACTGTCTTGTGTTCGTGCTGTTATTCCTGCGAAGTAATGCATCACCAACTAGCCTGCCACAATCATTACTGAGGGACTGTAGGAATACATGGCATGGGTGCGTGGCCCAAGAGAGCGGAGGAGGGGTGACCCCCCCCCCCCCCCCCCTTCCTCGTCGGTCGACTACAAAAGACAAGCTTCGCAACAGATGCTAAAATGAAAAAAATCACAGCATATCCACGGAGTGAATGATGATGAGTGGGCGAAGCTGCGGAGGTTCATCGGTAAACCGTGAATCTTCCGTGAATTCTGCCCAACCGACATGAGATCGGGCGCGTTTATACTAAAGGTTCGATGAGTTATGACGACTTGCAGCTCACTTTAATTTTACATGTACGCTGTGAATTTTCATTGTTTAGAAAACCATTGCTTTAGAAAAATCTGGCGTCTTTCGTTAAGCAGCTGGCGTCTTTTCGTTTTGCTTTAGAAACATCTGGCGTTCTTTCGTTTTGCTTTTACAAAACATCTGGCGTCTTTCGTTGGTTTATTTCATCAATCAACGGCGTTTTGAACAAAATTTTTATTGTTTAATCACGCACAGGAGAAATGTCACAGGCACTACCTGGAGGTAAACAATGGCTGCAATGGGAATGAGAGACAGAGAAGTCGGCTTTTAGCTACCACTTACACTTCTACTTCTACTTACATTTCCTACTGGAACATGCACATGGCTGCTAATGGGGAAGAGAGATAGAAGAATTCGGCTTTTAGTTAACGCGCACGCTGCAAATTTGTTATTGTTCAACAACGCACAGGAAAAATCTCCGCCGGCACCACATTGGAGGTTCAAAGCGTAAGACTTGTTCGGACTCCGACTACTACTACGCTACTACTACGACGACGACGACTACGAGGGACGAACGGGTGCCGCTTAAGGAGCTTCGCCCCTAAAATAACAACAAAAAAAAGGAGATGACGTGCTTCGCACAATGGTCCCTCCTCTGGTACTCGGCTTTCTAGAGGGGGCAAATACGAGAAGTAGACAGTTCTTGCGTTGCAACTCACGGTTCCACAGCCGACATTATCGTCAAAAACCTGCGTGACCATAACTACACTGTACCAAACCCTGCACTTAGAACCATGGACTGAACATGTCTGAGCAAACGTATGAGGTAGCAAAGCGCTGAATAAAACAGATACCACCTAGGGCAAGGACAGCGCCCGTCCTTGTTCATGCCCTATGTGTATGTGTCTTATTAGGCGCTGTGTATTCTAATGGATCCGTATACCAACGAGCTCGCCTCAACGCCCTCTTTAGTATGAGGCAGACTTGGCGCTCCCTTAGATGATTAAGGGAGCGGCCGCCCCCCCCCCTTCCCCTACCTTCCCTGTGGGCATGCCTATTTATGTTTAGGATCACTATGCAACTAATCGTGTTTCTCGAATTCACTTCTCGCCGTTCGTCTTGCTCTTCAGGCACAGGCGGCGGCCCGTAGCGAGTGACGGCGAAAGATGACGCTTCCACCATGCTTTCAAGCGGAATTTGTCGATTCGGCCAAGCTGATCAGGCCCATCCCCCCATCTCCTGACGCCCATCACCAAGGCGTACGATGACGTCATCCGGTTCACCAGCAGGGCAAGATCAAGGAGGTCAGTTAAGATCGAAAATCTGTGTAAGTTAGCACCGAGGCATTATCAATGTTCCGTAACCTGCGTTCTATATATCTATCTCTCTATCTATCTATCTATCTATCTATCTATCTATCTAGCTATCTATCTATCTATCTACTATTCTATCTATCTATCTATCTATCTATCTATCTTTATCTCATCTATCCTTAATATTCCTTCACTATACAATCGGTATTTTGTGGTATCAAGCTGCAGGTGGGCGAATCAAATATGCATATTGGAGCGCACAGGTTTATAATATGCACCACGAAACACACACACCCACACACACAACCCACACACACACACACACAACACACACACACACACACACACCCACACACACACATATATATATATATATCTATATATCTATATATCATATACTATATATATATGTAAAGGAAAGACACTGCGAAATAGACACAAACTGGCTGTTGACTAGGCCGGCTGTTCTATTCTCTACCCTTCGTCTTTTTCATCTTCGGCTGGGTCGAGCACGAGGCCCAAAGCTACGCCTCCGCTCATGGTCATCACACTCGGCCATGACTGCGAATGAGCGAAGCCGACGACAATGTCCTGGCGGCTCGACGTTGACTGTGTCGCTGTGGTCGGTAGATACAAGCTGGGCTTGCCTTCGTGGTTTTCCGATAACGTCTCTGGCGGTCGGCATTTACTATGCCGCGGTGGTCGGTTTTGCTTACGCCAACGACTTGTCTTGCAGAGCTGCCGACATCTGGGGGGCGATGATGCTGTGTCGGGGGGGGGGGGGGTCGCAGAAGGCCTCTGGTCGCGCTGTGACCTAACGTGGGTAGCGGCAGACGACGATGCGAGCAGTTGGCACTTTTTTCGCAACCTCGGGCAAGCTTCCGCACTGCCGCATCATCAATTCTCACTACTTTAGTGCCAACACACATGTGGCTACTCTGCGTGCCACAGAACTCGGGTTCTTTGGTCGTAAGAGAGCGACACTTGGATCGAAGTGGCATGTCATTGATGTCTGCAGGCGTGTTGGTCTCTCCGTCCTCCATCAGAGAGACATATTTGAACGGGATCGGAACTTCCATGCAAGCGCTTTCCGGTGCGCGTCTGCGATATGTTAGCGCCGACTGCGGAGTCATGGATGTGACAGCATCGCTGCGGAAGCCATCAGTCACGCCATCGGCGCACATAGGCTGTACTGGCTGGTCTCTTGTACCAGCAGCTTGGCTCTTACTCAGGGCAAGGTGACCATCTGCGCACTCGGCCAGTGACTGCGCTGAACTTCGCGTACGTATACTATAGCTCCGGTGGGTCTGAGAGCACATTAATATCGATTGCTGGCACGGGCTCGTCCAGCTTGTGAACGGGTAGCCGGTTGACAAACGGAGGAGCCGGCTTGTCCACGTGCCAAGGTGAAGGTAAGCCTGGGGCTCGCATGATCGACTTCTGTGGCTTGGAGGCAGGCTTGGTCACGAGAAAGGAAGGTGGTGAGGTGGGTGGCGACGATGAGTTTGAGTTTTCGACCACCAAGTGCACCTGGCGGCCTGTGTCGGTGTCTGGCGCGGAGCGTTCCGCGAAGCTTCCTGTGAAGGAGCTGCCGGACACAACTGTACCATCGGGCCGGGGCTCAGGAGCGGGGACGTTGGTGCAGGGCACAGCTACACAGTCATGACGCGGCTCTTGATCTCGGTCACCGAGGGAGGGCAGGGTCGTGGAGGGTCGAGGTGCCACGTCGAGGTGGTGTGCCTCACCTCTCCCATCCGTGGTATAAATTGAGTCGGCAGGGAGGGAATCACAGGCATGAGAAAGTGGTCGAAAAACAGTCGTCAGTCTTGCACACCACTGATGCCAGGATTGTTGTTTCACGCCTTCGTAGTTGTGCCATGCTTTGGCAGCATCACGAAGGCGGTCAGTGGCCACGCACCATTTCTATTGGTTCGTCCACGCCTCGCGAGCTCCAAGAGCGTTGACGGTGGCCACCCAATTGCCGGCGTCGTCTTGGAAGCCGCGGAATTCCGGTAGCTCGCTGGCAGCCGGTGATGGTGATACGGTACGCGAAACTCCGTAGCATGACGACGCCAACCAGCCGAGTTGGTATGAGAGCTCCGTGAGGGCATACCGCAGCTCTCTGCGGCTCTCGGGCGAGCTCTCTTCATGGTCTTGCGAGGCGGCGGCGGCCAACGCGGCATTGAGCGAGTGCAGTGCTGGCAAGGCGGCAGGACAAAACACGGAGATTGAAGCTGCCAAGGCGTTCACCGTGACTCGGAGTCGCGCGATGGTGGCTCGGCGGCGGTCTCGGGCGATCCGCGCGTGGAGCCAGTGATGACGTCCGAGGAGTAGGACACATCATTCCTGGGCAACGGGAGGTCGTGTACCATGTTGGCGGCGCCGGGGTAAGCCTGCCCTTGAGCCACCGAGGAGGCCTGGATGCCGTCCTTGAATGGTGGCACAGGTGCTTCCGGCAGTAGTAGCGAGACGGGCTGCATAATCGTTCCTTGGAAGGAAGTTCCGCAGCGCCGATGAGCCACGAGGACGCACTTACGGTTCATAGTTCGTAGACTGCGCCATTGTAAAGGAAAGACACAGAGAAATAGACACAACGCCTGTTGACTAGGCCGGCTGTTCTATTCTCACCCTTCGTCTTTTTCATCTTCGGCTGGGTCGAGCACGAGGCCCAAGCTACGCCTCCGCTCATGGTCATCACAATATATATATATATATATATTATATATATTATTGTGCGATTATCTGAGCGCAAGTAAACCAATCAAGTGGTACAGCCGAATGTACCGCTTACATCCGGATCTCTTATACGAGCATCGTTCATTAAATATTAAGTATATGCAAACGTACCAGCCTGTTCAGTACAAACCCCCTACTTAAATCTTAAGCACGAGCGCACGCAGTGCAAACGCAGCATTGTGCGAACTCGGCGCGCGGGAAATCAGGCGATGTATCCGGGAGTGCCACTTACATCCGGCTCGCTACTATATTGCTTACGCGGCGTCGTTCGGTATGCGTTACACGCAGGCGAAGACCATAGTGCGAACGCAGCACTGGCCCATCGACCACGTGAACCGGGGCGACTTGTGGCGCAAGCTGTGCCAAGGCCACGTCAAGATGGGGATTCCCGAGGGCTTCTACGAGAGCACGGTCAAGGAGTCCCTGGACGGCCTGTGGCCCATCAGCATGCCGGCCTTCACGGACCCCATCTTCGGCGAGGACTACATGCTCTCCGCCGAAGGGCAGCGGCGCGCCGAGCGGGTGCTGTACGTGGTGTCCGTCAACTACCCTTTCATCACCTACTGCCCCATCCTGCACCCGGTCGTCTGCCTGCTCCTGCACTACCTCACCGAGGAGCAGGTCAGTTTGATGCCTTCTGATTAGGATAATTTCTTCTTTGTATAATTTAAAAGCGAAACCTCGAGGCGTACTCTCAGTCGCGTCGCCGTGACGCACCGTTATTGATGGCGCTTGTGGTGAGCCTGGTACTATATTACCTCGCCGAGGAGCAGGTCTGTTTGACACCCTCTAAATACACTATTCATGATTTAAAAAAAAAACTCACAGGGTTCTATATGCATTCGCCTAAGACAACTCGAAGGCGAAAGCAATCTTCTTTTTCTTCTCAGCAGATGTATTGATCTTTCCCCGCCCCCGTCAGAAAGCTTGCTGCACATAACGTGGTTTTGCACAGCCTCCTGTCCCAGCGTCGGAAACACTGCAGGACTTCACCTGGTTTTGCACTGCCTCCGTGATCGGCCCATCTCTGACGATGTCATGTGATGACGTCACCATGTTACGTCACATTATGTGACGTCACTATGACTTCATAACGACGTCATGATGACGTCACAAATATCGTTATCTATGACGTTGTGATGCCGTCAACACGTGATGATGATTTTTTTTGCATCCCTCGTGTTGACGCTGCCAACGATCAATTTCTGCGTTTGATGACGCATCTAAGGCTTTCGCCTTAGTATAAAACAGCGCTTAACACACGGAGCAAAACAAGAAGTGGCACGCGACGTATATAGGGCAGACAGGCCGGTGCGTTAATGAGGCTTTTTGGAGCACAATAATTCCTTTGAAAAGAAATCAACTTTTTTGGCCAAGCACTTTTCGGAGTGCCAGTGTGTACCGTTATTGACGCTGAAATCCTGTTTGTTCATAATGATAGCTGTACAAGGAGAGGCGGGCGCATTTCATATATCGAGAAAAGCAATTGGTTGTGTTAGCCAGCCTTCTTATTCAGGGATGACCAGTGAGCTCCAACGAGGCGTGCTTCTGGGAATGACAGATGTATCGTTTTGACAGTGAGCATGCGCGCTCGCTTTAAGCTTTTTGCTTAAAAGCAACACGGCACTTTTCCTTAAACTCAGTTGCAAGAATCAGTGTCTTGAGTGTCACTTCTTGCTATGTCCCAATCTGCCTGTCCAAGTATATTTTTACTTCTTCTGTCGTAGCAAGTAAAAGCGAAAGCTCAAGGCGCATTCTCACAGTCGGCATCGCCGTCGCCGTGACGAACCGTTTATAGATGGCGAGTGAGCATATAGGTTGGGCCTGGTATACTACATTACCTCACCAAGGAACACGGGTCTGTGCGACTATCCGTGAAACGGCGTACGCGACTATCGAGTATGGGTGGAAATTCGCGAAAGGTTTACGGTGTAAGACAGTTCGCATGACAGATTCCGTCCGGTTCACTCTTTCGCTGTTCACCGAGTTTCGTACCCGTAAAACTCTTCCCTAAACCGTTTTATAGAGTGTATTCTGTAGGTAAACTTATACTGTGCAAACGTCGAGGTTGTGATGTCTGCGCATATGCCCAAAGCACGCACCCTTTTATAGATGGCTTCTTCGTTGCTGCGGAGAGGCTAGCTTCTCAGTGTCTGCGGGTTATCTTTGGTGCGTTGGAAGTACAGGATGTTCATATAATGCAACGGAGAAGGTAGTTCTGCCGCCACCGCCTTCGGTGTCGAACGACATTAACATGAAGAGCGCCGGTGCAGTGATGTTGTAGGTGTCACGCCTAAAGGTGCACGAAATGAAATGCGCGGGAAAACGTTACTTCATAGCTAAACGCGTAGAACGCAACATGCGCACCTAATTTGCGCCTTAATTCTTTGGTAAGAGCACTAGTGTCTCCTGCTTCGATTCCAAGCATAGCCGGCCGATCACTTACTTCCAGTTTTGAGAATGCTCATGCAGAGTCTTCTAAAGATAGAAACCGACGGTTCCGGTTGAAGCTAAGTGTTATATTGGATGCATGTGATATCGGAGCATAACCTTACTTAAGGAAAGGGCCAATTAAATGTCATAATAATTAATAAAAATTAATTGATTTAGTTCGTTTGGAAGATTGTGAGCATTTGGGATTGTTGCGGCACCTGGCGGGACAGATATCAACCACGTGCTACTCTCTACGTCTGAGATATTCTGGGTGACCCACAATCTCAGAGGCCACGCTTCTTTCTACGTGGCCTCTGAGATTCTGGTGCCACCTTCAAATTTTTTTTTTCTTTTTCAATGCGCAGACGTACGAGTGCGCCTGCGCCCTCATCGAGGGCACCGTAGTGCGCCACCTGAGCCAAACGCGGCTCATGTACGACACGTCGGCCCACACGCTCATGAAGCTGACCAAAACCTAGCGGTAGGTGGACGACGCTTCTTCGCTATTACGCGCTACCGATAGAAGCAGAATTTGTTATAGGCGGAGTTAGCAGTACACCTTACCTTATAGGGGCTTGCATTGTCGGGTTGCTGGACTACAACAGATGGAATATCATAACAACAAGGTTTAGTCGGTTACAACTTCAGAAGTCCGCGGCATTTCTTCCTCGGAGGCGGATGGATACAAGCCTGCACCAATGGGCGCGCACTCCAGACTGACGTCACGGGCCGGACGGCCGGTGACCTCGCCTTCGAGAACATTGCTAGGCATGGTCGGAACTATTTGTTTGTCGCGGAGGCCATCGGCTGTCGTGCTTCGGTCGTCTGGGCAGGTCCTCTCCTGACTTCTGAAGTTGTATCCTACTATATATGGTTGCTTGTCGACACCACGTTTAAAGGGAGTCAATAAGACGATCATCATCATCATTGCTAACGCGTGACATCACATTTACGCGACGGAGTACGTATATGTGGCGTTACACGTACCCGTAGCTCTGATTGGCCAGGAGAGCTTGCGCGACATACCTCTACGATCGATTAGCTCGAAATTGCGCCACTACAAGATGTGACAAAAAAATGCCCCCACCTCCCTGAAAGGATCGTGAGGAAGTGCGAATGCATTTCTTGCGCCGAGAGTACACGGCGTAGTAATTTTAATGGCGTAAAGCTGGACACATCGACGCGCTCAAGTGTCTCCCTTTTGGGCGCCTCTTTCAACGAACGCTTCCTACGTGCGTTCGTAATCACCTCAGGGATGTTGCCACCGCCTTCAATGCAGCACAAACGCGTTTAGAACGCGCTGTTTTCAGGCTGTGCCAAGGCAGCACAAACGCTACAAACGCATTTCAAACGCACTGCATTGAGGCGGTGGCGCAGGGAGGAGAGGCGAACGGCGAGAGAAGGAGCGGCGAAGCACTGCACCTACCCTCTCCTACACTCTCTCCACACACGCGGGAGCTCCGCCGAGCTCCCGCGATGCGAGCGCCCTCACACGCCAGAGCGCGCTCCTCCTCTCCACTCACTCTCCGCTACTCCGCCCGCACCACCTGCTCCGTTTGCTAGGGCGAGGATAAGCGCGCGCGCCCGCAGCTGTTGCTATGGAGAGGAGTGAGAGCGGAGAGGCGCGCGGACAACGCCGGACGCCTGACATAGCCCGACTAAGAAATGCATTCGCATTTAAAAGGCTGAATTCGACGACCTCGTCAGCAATAGTACCCTGGGGCGTTCCTCTGTGTGCACACACACGCCCTCAAGCGTTGTTTTACAGGGCTTGGACGTGCGTACAGAGGCTTTTCACATTAGCGTGACGATGCACCGCGTTGGCGCTGTGGAATTACAATCGCATGCTTCCCATGCATTGCCAGTGACGCGGTTTAAAGCAAACGCAAGGGGCATAGTAATGCTTTGTTTTAAGGGTGCACCCTATAATTCGGTCATTTTGTTTACCGCATGCGTAGAAGAAGACGTACAACAAGCTACTGCGCAAGGTACAGCGGGAGGAAGACCTGGAGAAGATATTTCTGACGTGGCAGCTATGGATCTTCCGCGGGCTGCCCTTCTACCACCTGGTAAGTGTACATGATGGCTCTGCCAAAACCCGGGCGAGAAAAGATTGTTCATCAGAATTCATCTACGGCGCGCGATTGTTCGTTTAGGCCAATGTAGCCGAACGCTTCTAGAAAGCCATTTGCTCTATTGAAATAACAATGCGCCTTACAGCTAGGTTCTTACCTTACAGCTTCCTACCTTACAGAGTAAGGTAGGAAGCGTTCTAAAAATAAATCTGACACGAAATCGGTGGTTTTTGTTCAAGTTACACTAGATAGATACATATGATATCGGAGCATAAGTTTACTTAAGGTAAGAACCAATTAACTTTTCAGCCTTAATTAATGAAAATTAATTGAATGAGTTCATTGAAAGAGCAGACAGTTTTATTTTGAACAGCTGGGATCGTTGAGGCGCGCGGTGCAGATCTCATCCACGCGCATATTTCTGCGTGGCCCCTGAGATACGATCCGGCATCGCGCCGAAACACAGTTAATCCAAGGAATACATCAAGGCACACGAACGCGGACGTGCGAGTGAGCCACTGCCAGAGGCCTAAGTCGACGATTAGGGTCGCCTCCAATTTCTGACTGAGGTGGATGTAATCTTGAGATGAAAAAAGGTGAACGTAGACAAAAAAGATGCTAGCTTGGGCGAGTAGGCGATTCAATATCGGCGTAACTGCACAGCGCGAATTGCAGGGGACATAGGAGAGAACCTGCAGCACCTCTGTTGCGTCCATCTCCTCCGTCCTCGTTCAATATGCGATGTACAGCCCATGTCAGTATTCAGGGTTTTCTCCTCAATTTTGATTTCTGTTCTGCGGGGAGGATGTCATCAAAACGGGGCGTAGGAGGGGGTTGGTGGGGAGTGGATGAGTGTCTGTCTGTAGGAAAGGAGAGGTGCTGCGTTGGTGTGGAAATATTATTTTCTTAGGGAGAGGGGGTATAAATCTTTGTCGATATTAACAAAACAGGACTTGCCGCCATTAGGAGCCCTAATGCAACAGGACCCGCCACGATGGTCTACTGGTTATGGTGCTTGTCTGCTGACCCGAAGGTCGCGGGATCGAATCCCGGTCGCATTTTCGATGGTGGCTAAGATGCTCTAGGCACGTGTACTTAGAGTTAGGTTGAGGCACTTATACTTAGATTGGTATACTCTGGTCATCGGCGGAACGCGCCGTCTTTTATATATCGGTCATCGAACATCCAGCGTTATCGCTGGCGCTCGCGTAAGCTCTCGAATAAACAGGGGTGTGCGAATATTGGAAAGTTTCGAATATTCGTCGAATATTAGATTCGAAATATTCGTATTCGATTCGAAAATCGTGTATTCGAAAAGTTTCGAATAATCGATAACTACGATTATTCGAAATATCTCGAATATGCGATTCGATTATCGTGCATAAAAATAACTCGTCTTCCACATTTCTGCTGCGTTCGTATAGCTAAAACGTTGCCTGCCGAGAGGGAGCGATATACATCGTAAGTACACGGAGGCACGATATCGGCCTGCGACGAGCGCCCCAATACCAATGATTTATTGCTGGTGCATCTCCGACGTGCAGCGCTGTTGGCGATTCATGTAACCATACATTTTCAATATTATGCGGCCGTAACGTGCCGCACTACCACTCGTTCGCTATGCGGGAACCACTTCTGAAGAAGACAGTGACCCATGTGACTGGTGGCGGACTGTAGGCACCTTCAGATACCCCAGTCTGGCAAAGCTTGCCCCATGTACCTCCCTATACAGCCACTTCTGTTCCAAGCGAGCGTGTCTTTCAGTGCAGGGGGGTGGGGTGTGGTTGTCTCTGTTAGAAGGGAGCGCCTGCTGCCTGATCATGTGGAGCAACTCATATTTCTCATGACTAACATCTAGTCATTACTTTCATCGTTCCGTGATATTTGCTTGTGTTGTGATGTGCACTGTGCTAGCCTGGACATTGTGTTCGGGAGATAGCAGTGTATGTTGTGTTGCCAGTCAGGCTGTCAATGTTTTCTTTTTTTTCAAATAGCTACATGTTAAATAAAATATTGTTACTGTGGAGGCATTTTTCCGTTGGTATTCGATATTCGATTCGATATTCGAAGGTGGATATTCGTATTCGATTCGTATTCGAAAAATTTGATATTCGCACACCCTAGAATAAACTTGACTATTCGCGTCATGCATGTAATCTTATTCTAATGTTCTTGCTCTGAGCGAAATGCACGACAAGTCTTGCACGATATGCACGGCGTAATCTTAACAGAATGATCTCAAACAATCGCGAAGCTTCTCAAACATTGCGGCGCGGTCTGCGTCGAGCGTTGTTAACAGTATTTGTGGGTGAAACCCGAATACCTCGAAACAATGGAATAAACATGCGTGTCAATATCGTGGTTTTGTGACGTTAAAAACCTAACAACTAATATTAGTAATGCAACAAGACTTGTTGGTTGTTCCTTCGGGCTGCAGGTGCGGACCATGGACTGCTTCCTAATCGAGGGAGTGAGGGCGCTCTACCGCGCCGCCATGGCCATCCTCATCCTGTTCGTCCACGACCACTCGAGTGAGTCACGTGCCTACATAGATAGATGGATTGCACCGACGCCCGCCACGTTGGAGGACGAAAGTGTCCGCCATGTTGTAGGAACAGCAGTGCCAGATAGCTAGCTACATCTGTTGTGCTCGGAATCATCAGGATACTGTGTTCTTGACACTGTCGAATTACCGCCGTATCGTCGAATACTGTGTAATGGCGGCATTTTAAGCCAGTCAGAGTGTCTTAGCCGCTATGTTGGAGCACGAAAGCGTACGCCATGCTGGAGTACCAGCCATGCCATCCAGGTAGCTGGCTGCATCTTTTGTGCTTGCATTCCTCGGGATGATGTTCTGTACACCATCCCGAGGAATTTGCACCGTTTTTTCGAATGTTATGTAATAGTGGCATTTTAAGCCAACCAGAGCGTCTTAGCCGCCATGTTGGAGGACCAAATTATCCGCCCTATTGGAGGACCAATAATGCCAGATAGCTAGCTGCGTGCGTCGTGCTTTGGCATCCTCGAAGTACTGTGTTCTGGACACTTTCAAATTTCCTCCATATTGTCGAATTCTGAGTAACGGCGGCATTGTAAGCCAACCAGAGAGGACTGGTAGCAGCTTTAAGGGCCAATCGGAGCTGAAAAATTAAGAAGGCGTATTCGGCAACAAGTGGCGAAATCTGACACAAAGTTCAGAATATCACCTCCCCTGGTTACGCTGTAAATTGAATTTGCCTCATCAATTTGGTCACCTCACCAGGCCTACCTAATCAACGCGCTTGAACGTGATCAAAACCACGCCGTGCGCTTCATTGCTAAAGATTACAGCCGACATTCGAGTATCACTCACATTAAATCTTCGCTATCATTGGTTTCCTTAGATTGCCGCAGAAAGATCGCTTTCGATCTGCTTATTTCCCAAAATAGCATCTGGTGAGCACGAAACCGCCCTCCCTCTCTCCCAGCCGACACGAACGTCTCGCCGTGTTGCCAATAACCGTTCCTTCAAACGCATTTCGGACGCACTAACGCTTTCAACTCATCATCCTTACCAGTAGCACTTAAAATATGGAATGGTTTTCCCGATAATATTGTCAACGATTCATGACCCTATACTGTTTCGTCACGAAGTAACCACTTTTTCATGACTAGTGACTTCTACCTTCCGTTCTTTTCGCCAACTATTGTATAATTTGTTACAGCTACGTGATCTACCCTTACAATGAATATTTATGCATTCTTTTTATTAGTTGTATGCACCGTTTGCCCTCGCTAACAATTATATAACATTATTTTGTAGTTTTATGTGCCATAACATGTATAATCGCGTTTAATGCTTCCATATAGGTGATCTTATACCTATATAATTCCCCCCTCACACAATACTCCTGTTGGAGCCTATGGGGGCTTTGTGAATAAATGCATAAATAAATGAATAAATTCACACAAGCCAATAGCGTTTCCAATGGCGTCTTAACGACATTGAAGCAGGTTGTCTGTGACATTTAGTATGATACACTGACCTCCTGTATTGCATTCTATAGCAACTATGTTGGAGCATCAGTACAGTGAGTAAGCTGCGTGCCTGAACTGTCTATGCCTGCGTTGTTTTGTTTTTGAAGAGGTCTTCGAGAAATGAGTTCACGCTGCTAAAGCATATTCGGCCTAAGTTGATGTTCACAAAGCAGCGCAAAGCGACGCCGCGATGGCTCGCGTTCTTTCTTTTTTTTTTTTTTTTTTCAGAAGAATATCCAACGAGTCGATGTTCACCAGAATTTTCGGCGAAGGAAGAGCAGAAACAAAGGTGAGGGTTCGAACCGCTCAACCGACAACCATGCATATGTGTTGTACCGAAGCGGTAGATCGAATGGCTATGTGTAATGTATGTTTGTGCGTGCGTTATATATGTGCATGTTACCTTGCAAAATAGTTTTTTACAGAGGGTGGAGTGTTTGAACCGACCAATATACCATTATGAATTTGTTAAAGAGCCCTGCAACACTTTTTCAGGCATGGTCAGAAAACGCTGCTGATCGGTAGTCGAGGCTCCTGAGAACACGCGAGCCGAGCATTGCAGCGCAGCACGGCTTTGCTTCTGGCAATACCGGTTTCCCGGCCCCTACCAAAACCCTACGAAAATGGCATGAGGGCAGCAGAGGTGAAGAAAATGACGGATAAACTCCTTTGATGAAACCATTCGATGATTACTTTGAAAAGTGTTGCAAAGCCCCTTTATGGTATGAGGCCAGTTGAAAAACCAATTTTTTTTTTTCAAAGTGTCAATTTTTTTTGGTTTTGGTCATGTTAAATACGCAATTTATCGCCCATCATTTTGCTGAACAAAGTTTCTGTCTACGCAGTTTCCTTCAAACATAACAAGCAAAAATGTTAGACCACCCGTCCATCTACGAAACAGAAACTGAAAGTGCCAGTTTTGTGTGCATCGTAAGATTCGCTTGAGGTGTAGTATATTTGTGTTCGTATTTAAGAGTCATATCAAGTGCGAACATTAATAAAGCTCTAATATTTTCAACACGAAACGTTCAATCATAAAAGTCATAAACTTCCCACAAGGTGGACCCGCCACGTCGTACATATCAGGGACATGTATGTTGCCTCTCATCATTAAATTTGCTTTGTATGACGCTGTGTGTCATTTCAGGATTGGCAACAGAAGCACATTTGATATTTTGAAGCAAGTTGGCATCGAACCTGGCCTCTACACTGCAAAAGCTTGCCTCACAAATGATCGGCACACGTCACGAAAGCGTCCTATCACGGCACCGATGCTGCAAAGCAAGCTAGAAAAAAAAAAAGGGGCAGTTGCCCGCTCGAGCAAAGGCACACAAGAATAAGGCCAGGATGGAACTAGCCACAAATATCGAGGATTTTAGGGCTCTTGATCACCTTGTGTAAGCTCTGCACCTGTTTCAATCTTTTATGTTGATTTTCTCAGAATTTACATTTTTGGTATTTTCCATACTCGAACATTCATAACATTTTTGCTAATAAAGATTTCTCATAAAAACTTGGCACACTTCCTTATCACATTAGTGGTGGTGCAATGTACCTCAATAAGCAAAATCGTGCCACAAGATTAATATAGCTGCCTGTTATACAAAGGTGCCCTAGTGTTAGTGCATAATTTTTTGGTTATTCAATCACTATAATTTTAATACTCATCTGATATCTCATCTGTTTTCGTTCATTGCAGTGGCCAAAGCCTCTTTTATCGTCTCTGCATAAAATTAGGTTCTTGTATTGAGTGGATTTTAAGTTAGGTGTGTTCGCGTAAGGCCCACTTTTAATGAAAATTTTAATTATGAAAAGTTAGCAAAAAATTGGGCTCGCTTTATATGCTCACATGCGCTTAAAAAGTGTGCTTTATTATCGCGTTAAAAAAAATTCCGACACTTTGCCTCATATGAACATCCTGACCACGCCAGCTGTGTTCATAATATAACAAGAGCAGCAACGTAAATTGTTCCCACAAATCTCTTCAATTAGCTACCTTAAAATTGATTTCGTCCGGCGAGCAATAACTACCAGTATAAAGGCCTGTCACTGTGTAACCAACGAGTCTTCGGGGCCTACACTGGCGTGACAGCTGCAGGACCCTCCGGCGAAGGCGGGATGGATGCGGCCGGTGCCTTCTTGGACCGGGTCGTATTGTACCTCAGGGACATGCCGTACAATGTGGACTTTTTCCTCAAGACTGCCTACGGCATACAGGTGCGCACGAGCACACGACTCCTGCTGCGTCCTTTGCATTTTTCCAGTGTTGGGTTATATCAGGAGCATCCACGCGACGCCACGATCTTTATCACCGCGCTAGTACCCAAATATGGCTGCCAACAGGAGCGCCAGGATCCTTTTACTGCGGGTGCACCTTCGACAGTGAGTGCCATAGGGGGAAGGCGGGGGGAGGTGGGGGTCAGGCAAACATGCTGGGCCTGCTGACTCCCCACCCCCATGCCCCTGCCCCCTGGCGCTGCCCCTGGGGCCACAATGGCGTCAGCACAATGCATCATTGCAAGTCATTTTATATTCTGCTTATTTTTCCCGCTAGCTGCGCGCAGGTTTTTTTTTTTGTATTATCACTGTGCACTACTGGAGCAAATGCATATTCTCTATATACATGCGCAAGGAGCTTAGTCGCACGCCCGTGAAATGCATCTCCAAGGCAGCCCTCCTTCTTTTTTTTTTTGTCTGCCTTCCTCATCATATCATGTACGCTGTATACTTATTATTAGCAAGAAATAGATCGATATTCTTGCTGTTGATTTATCGCTCAGGTGCGCGAGACACCAGTCGTGTCTGTTATGCTTCACGTGCCTTGTTTGCGCAGCTTTCTGCGTGCCCCAAAGATGGCGGCTGCGATGACGTCAGTGCAAGCCGTCTATTGCCAGGCCAATCCGCAGCTTCCACAGCACGTACACTGCTGTAGAGGAACGCAGGTTCGGGCATCTTCGACAAACGCACCGGGGCGCCCTAGTGCGCCTACTTCGTCTAATCATCGTGTCGCCGGGGCGCCCCGGTGTGAGTCCGCCTTTTTTTTTCCACGATGCCACGGCGCATGCCGCATTCCCTAGAGGAAAAGTCACGAACGCCTCTTGATATCTGGCGCTTTCGTTCTGGCAACTCCGGTTGCCCTGGGCCCTGCCAAAACCCTACCGAAACGGCAGAGGGCAGCAAAATCAAAAAGATGGATTGTCGAAGATGCCATCAGATGAAATTCGGGTTTTCACCGTGGTGGTTGAACAGCGCTATGGCTGCTTCAATAGTACATATATATGCCACTTATGATGGTCACGTGTGCCATGTGCCATATTGGCGTCCTATTCACATGCTCCAAAGTACTGCTGAAGATGAGTAAATTAAGGTGACGTGTGGAGTCTCTCGCCATGCTGACTGAACAAAAGTGTAGGGCCAGTCTTGTCGATGGCGTCATCTTGAGCTGTTACGAACCGACCATGCGCCCTCGAAACATGCGGCAACCACGTAATGGTCCGTTTCCCAAGAGTCAATAACTCGCAGTCAGGCCATGTATGGGTGATCCCTGCGTGGCCTATACACGTACGCGATCACCCATACCGGCAGGGCACCGTCCCCCATAGATATTCCGGGTGACGTGATGCCCTGCCGCAATGGTAAAGCTGTATGACATTGCGCCTTCTCAAAGTATATATTTCCTCATTCCACTGCTGCCGAACTAGGCCTAAAAGTTCATATACAAAGAAGCTCTGACCATGTAAATTTCTCCTCATTGACTGTATACTTCAATATTCTCCGCAGGCGGCTAGACAGCTGACCGGACAGCATAGATTAAAACACGATAAAGATTTCGTTGCTGTCCACCAGGGGTGGTACCAGTGGAAGGCGCGGGGGTACAGCACCCTCCCCCCCCCCCCGCCTTTGTCCACCTAAAGCAAAACATGGTCCCCTTCCCTGCCCGATCGAAGGAACTCACTCGTGATGGGTACCCCCTCCCCCATAAAGGAATCCCGGCGCCGCCCCTGCTTTTCACGCAAGGCAGCGGCTGGCCAGAATACCTGGAAACCCTTAAGTATACATATATGATCGTCTGCTTGTACGAACACACGGTCACATCTTCTCAAGCTAGACACAACCATATATAGTTTCGAACAGGTAAGGTGTTAAAGCGCAGCGATGTGATGTGGTTTTCATTTTCGACGCGAGTTAATTGTCACCATGGCGTCTTCCAGGTGATTCGAGATGCATTCCACTACTTCCGCGAATGCAAAAAAAAAAACGTTCAACATAAGTTACAGGCCTGATGCAGTGTGCGCACGCGCGCAGGGCGTCAGCGCGAAGGTGCTCAACGATCAGCTGCTCAAGTCCGAGGCGTACGTGCGGGGACACGCGGGCAAACGACTGGTGGGCTCGCCGTCCTCGGACTCCGGCATCATGAGCGACCGTCTAGAGATCACCTCGTCTGTACTACGCATCAAGAAGAGCCGATACAGCGCTCCGTGCACCATGGCGACCGGCATAGCCCAGCTTTCCAACTTCCACTCGGAGATTCTCAGCCACGAACAGGTGCGGTGGCACGCGGGCTCAACGACAAGGTGTATCTTGTGCAAAAGTGCAACTTCAGTGTCGTCTTCTTGTTCCCGTCTTTGTGCGCTTACGGTTTCATAATGTCTGTAGCTGGTATACCAGCAGACGCGTAGTACAAGTTGACGTACATCTAGGGCATAAATGGAAACGCTCGGGTGGCATTCGAGGGATTCAAGGACATGATAACCGTGGGGTACGAGTTCCGTCAGTGGCGCTGCCAGCGGAATGGTTTCGCGCAGGCCGGGCGTAGCAAGAAATATTTTTCGGGGAGGTGGGGGAGAAGGGGGGAAGACAACCACCCTTTATGTAGGTTTGTGCATGTGCTTGTATGTGTGCATATATACATGCGTAATTGAAAAACTTTCGGTGGGGTGGGGGGCGTTGAACCCCCCCCCCCCTCCAATCTACGCCAATGGTTAGGGGCGTTCGAACCGAAGAAAAACGAGAGAAAAGAGGATAGGGCGCCAGATTCACTACATCTGTCCCCAAGAGAAAGTTCGGTTGTAGTGACCCTCGAGCTTTCCGCAGTAGTATTGAGTTTGTAACTCAAAGGTATGCCACAGCCACAGGTGTGATTTTGCGAGAAACGGGAACGTGCTTGCCCTTAGAGCGTGCGCATGCGCCTCCACAAAGGCTTGCGCGACCGACGCGGTCACGTGTTTTTTGTTTTCGGCGTCGACGCAGATGTGCGTCCTGTGGAACTGGCTGCCGCCGCGCATCACGACGCTCCAGCCCGAGCTCATCTACTCGACCAACGAGCACGGCAGCAGCCTGACCAACTTCTACGTGCACACGGACACCTGGGAGCCCACGGTGCTGGTGCTGCTGACGACGCGGGGCGAGCGCTTCGGCGCCTACTGCTCCACCCGGTGGATGGAGCGCAAGCAGGCCTACTTCGGCACCGGAGAAACGTTCCTCTTCACGTTCGCGCCGCAGGCCAAGCGCTTCGCCTGGATCGGCGTGGGCGCGGCGCGCGACGTGCCGCACTCGGCCAAGCTGTTCATGTCCGCCAACCAGACCATGATCCTCGTCGGCGGAGGGTGCGTCTCATCCCTTCTACCCGACTCGCTACGCTCACCCTTATACAGCGTATAAATCAAAGCCTCGCGCAATGATTGGAGTACAGACGGCTCTTTTAAAACTATACACCAGGAATCTGTACCTACAAGGGTGCCCCTTCCCTTTCAAAAGACACACCGCTTTTTTTTTTTTTTTTACACCATGAAAGGGTGCACATAGGGGTGCCCCTTCCCTTTTAAAAGACACGCCGCTTTTTCTTTTTTTTTTTTTATACCTGTGCTCATAGAGTGAGGAGGGTTTCCAGAAAAACGCAGTGACAAGGACACGGGTAGAAAGACGACACACGTTCATGTGTCCTTGTCACTACGTTTTGCTGGAAACCCTCCTCACGATGTGCAAGTTGCAAGAAACTATAGCTCAGGCACGCACTAATCTCACGTTGCATGTAGACTTTGTAGGCATCTCAAACGCTGACTGTTGGGAGCAAGGTTTGCAATGTTGGCTTGCTGCTGAATAATCTGAACAGCTCTCATGCAGCGCGAAATGACACACGGACACGGCAAGGCACATGAGTGGTTGGTGTCCTTATGTGCCTTCTCGTGTGCTTGTGTCGTTTCGCGCTACATCAAAGCTGTTTAGACTGATGGGGAATAATAAACCAGAAAGTGTGTAGAAAAGGTAAACTTTTGTGCGAAGCATCAAAAGTCCAACTTTTTCTGTACCCTGGAAGGGTACTTTCGTGAGTAAAAAGGTACACCCAGTGAAGTGTATAAAAAACAAAGGGTATCCCAGGTGTACTTTGTAAAGTGTTCAAAAGGGTGCCATCTATTAACTCTTTCAACGGCCAATCTCCACATATTTAGATTAATGTGCTTTAGGTACGTGTCATTCCTCCTACCAATTCTAGCCCCCTTTAGATCCACCTTACGATTAACCTTGGTATATCACGCTTTGGTCTGCCCGCAGGAACGGCATGGGCCTGTACATCGACCAGTCGCTGGAGAAAGGCCGCACCGAGCACTGCGACACGTTCGACAACCCGCCGCTAGGGGCCAGCAACGACTTCGTCGTCAACATCTTGGAGGTCATCGGCTTCGCCTGACTTTTTCGTCCGCTGGCCTATAGCTGGCCGCGAAAAACAATTTGTGAACGATTCGCGACAATTTGTGAACAATTAGCGACTCGTCGTCAATCGCTGCAGCCAGTGGGCGACGACTTGCGGCGTCTAACACGATTAATGGACCGTTAGATTGCCCGAACGGCCGTTCTTGCCGTGTTCACACGTGCGACATTGTTGTTTCTTTTTCCTTTTTTTTTTCTTCACGGTGTGACTTTGTGCTGCCGGTGCCAAACCGCGAATTGACGTTGGCAGTGTCCCGGCTTGTACGCTGCCCCGCGAAGATAACGTTGATTATATGTGTTTTATTTGGTTTAGGTAGTAATCTACAAATTTGTGTGTAGGTCTGTGTTTGGTATGTGCACGTTAGCGAGCCCCGGATGAATTGAGTGCAAGTAACACTTCCGGGGAACACGTGGCACCGACCACGATGTCGTCCGCGTGTCACATTTGTACTTACGTTTTTGCATTCTTATACACGAATAGTTTCGTATCATGGCAGAAAGACCACATCTAAAAAGCACGTCCTACTAGGTTTTGATTGAGTAGCATGCGATGTGTCGGGTATTCAAGCGGGTAATTGCGCATGCCCCAATTGTTAAGGGGGCGGATGTGTCTTTCGGTGATGGCGTTGCCAGCTCCGGACGCTATCTTCGGGACTACGAGAATTTAGGTTTGTGTAAACTTCATAGATGTTCACTTTTATGAACACTACGGCTCAGAGCGGAGTGCCGCCAAGAATCATTGCCGAGCGTCGACCAATGTTCAGCTGCACTCACTCCTCCCCTCCCTCCAAACATCGTCCCTCGCATTTTCGAATTGAATTCGTGGAATGTTTTACGTGTAGTTTTGTGGTAATCCCTATTGCTTTACGCAAAGTCGTCGATCGAGAAATAATAACATTCAGGTGCGCTGATCGACGTTGCGCATATAACTTGATTGTTTTTTTTTTTTTTTTTGCACAAGGGTCGCTTATTTATGTGTTCCTGCTGTGTAGTTCTCGTGCGTCAGTTGTACCTGAGACCGAGTAATAAATCGCATACGTACGGTTTCGATTTTTACTTACAAGTCGAAGCGACGCACAACTATTATGCACACTACGAGTACGACATATACAAAAGCAACGTTCCAGCATGGCCGTGCCCGTCCTAGTACCTCGACCGCTTGTACAAATGCACGCACGCTGTGTAACTGGGGGTGACCGGAATTCGCCCCACCCAATTCAGGAAGTTAGACGTTGGCTCGAAAGTTGTATGAAACCCCAACAAAAAAATAAAAACTGGTATAGAAACGAGGTAATTGTTCAGTTGAGAGTTGTATATGATACATATGATATCCGAGCACAAGTTTAGTAAAGGTAAGAACCAGAAAACTCTCGGGATAATTAACAAGTGAAAAATTTATTGTAGAAACAGACTGTTCTAGAGTGGGTATGGGCCATCAAGATGGCACATATCCTTGTTGGCACATACCCACTAGAGAACAGTCTTGTTTATTCACTGTGCATCATCTCAGTGGAGGGTGAAGGAAGGGCTGACCTCACCGCGTAGTGTGCGCCTCCCGCTCGCCCAGTGGCGCTCGCGTCTCGCGCGCGCGCGCCCGGTGCTCTCACGTTGTCGGCGTTGTCGTGCCTGCTCCACGGTGACGTCAACTCCAGGTGGCGTGTAACGTGCGCTTCGCGTAGGGTGCCTTGATGCAACACCACCTAGACTAGGTGGTGTTGCTTGATGCCCGCTTCGCGCGGTCTCGTCCACCTGGCGGCACTGGCTCCGCGCCCTGACGTTTGATCTGCGGGTGCGTTGTCGCCAGTTGCTGCTTATTAGTGGCCTGATTATATTTTGCAGTAATCCCGCGGTTGCAGATATTGGTTGGACCTCCATCGAACGTGCTTTCGGATTCATATGTTGCAACAGCCGCAGGGACATTGCTGTGTTTGTGTAACACGAGAGCTTCGCGATTTTCGTGGATGAGCTCATACAACGCATTGGGAGCATGATTATGGCCTAAACATTTGCACATCACGTCAATTCATGTCATGAATTGTCAATCGTCATTGTCATGATCATTCTGATGTTCACGAAATTAAACTGGTAACTGCATCCCGACGCAGGAGGATGAAGGGAGGGAAGGGAATATGGAAAGATTGATCGATTGATAGATGGCGGATAAGATGGATGGACAGGTAGACGAGATTGAAATATCAGAGGTTTCCGAAGATAGATAGATAGATAGATAGATAGATAGATAGATAGATAGATAGATAGATAGATAGATAGATAGATAGATAGATAGATAGATAGATAGATAGATAGATAGATAGATAGATAGATAGATAGATAGATAGATAGATAGATAGATAGATAGATAGATAGATAGATAGATAGATAGATAGATAGATAGATAGATAGATAGATAGATAGATAGATAGATAGATAGATAGATAGATAGAAAGGTTTCCGCTATGCCTACAACGATCTCCTCTGCGTAACAGCCGCCAACCTCGAAGGCTATGCTAACAAGGACCGAATTCAATTGCGGAGCTCAAAATGTATCATGCCCGCGTCATTGACGTTGTGTTTTTTTCTCACATTTTTGCTTCATAATTTTTAACGATCAACAGCGCAAAATGTCATGTAGTCACGCTGCACCACTTTGAGGCGATTTTATCAGCTGCCTTCAAGACGACAGCGCAATGGATACAACAGTGACAATTTCAAATCGTAGTCTAGATAGCATTACAATTAAAGCATACATTTCCTTAGTAGGCAATGTCGCAGTCGCTTCATAAGCAACGTTATCCTCACCACGATAATACATACTTTTGGGTGTGCTTATTTCCAGGCAGAGGCTGCTGCGCCGCGCGGCGCACGAGCCACCCACACCAGAAACGGCTGCTGCGCCGCACGGATGTGACGTCATGCACTTTTCCGGTTTGGCGCTTCGTTTGAATAATAGTATATGGTTTGAATAGTCGGGAGTGTCTAGCGTTACGTCTAGACGTAACAATAGAAGCTGTGAAAGTTACGTCCAGACGTAAAAATGAAAATGTTAGTTACGTCCAGCGTGACTACAATACAAAACCGGCTTGTTAAACCCTCCGAACTGATCGGCAGCTGTGGCGTAGTTAGCTAGCGCAGCACATAAAGGACGGGTAAGGTCGCTGGTTCGAGCCCCTTCGCAGTTTGTTTTATTATTTACTTTTTTTGGTCGCGCTACTATTGTTTTTACATTTGCGCCTCCTCATACGGCCTCCCGTCCGCCTGACTTGCTGCTGGTGGTCCTGTCCACAGGCCCTTTGATGATGACCCTCGCAGAATTGGCTATATTTATTATATTTATTATGATAAAGTGTTTTGCGAATTAATGCTCTTAATCGGAGAGACGCAGGAGGACACGAAAAGTTCAAATGCAGCTGGCTGCATCAGTTTCTCCGGCACACGCGTCAGGAATGTTGATTTCCACGGTTTATCAAAGTTTTGATGACAAAAAGGCGGACTGCAACGTAGCACGCCGAATATGCAACAGGAAACTTTTTTTATGTCGCTCAACATACCGTCACCACCTGACGAGGTAACGGCAGGCCGCTTCAAAATACTGACGTGCCAAAGTAATGCTATAGGCGATTAGCACTTGATAAACGATACCCAAGGCAAGTGCCAACTGCATTAGCCCATCTACCTACAAACAGCACGGGAGCATTTCCGTAGCAACGGATGAGAACGGCCGTACGTTTTCTCACTTAGCAAAACAGCCTGCAATGCAGTAGCTTTGGCCTTCGGAGATCACAGGCTTCGTAAGTACACTTCGCAGACGCAGTGGGGTTTCATGCATGTGCGTGCGGACATTCACACGCGAACTGTGGCAAAAGCATTTATTTCATCGTCGACCTTGCCCTTCGCGACAAGCAAAACTCAGCGGCAACGACACTTTCACCTTCCACAACAACACGCTTGGCCTTGCAATCTAGAAAATGCAGTACGTCCAACAACAATAATCCACACTTCACACTGAGAAACTTTATGGTGCACACACTCAGATGAAGCTGCGGCGCGGTGGACGGCCGCGCTAGCTCCAACCTCCAGGATCAACTGGGCATCCTGCAATCCTTTCAGGCAACGACGACACAAAGTCTTCGGTCCTCTTGGGGGCGGCCTAGGCCCAGGCCACGAATTTGCCGGAGTTTTCAATAAGGTTGTTACCACCACCATACATCGCAGCTACCATGTCTGCCACTACCTGACCACCTGACCTGACCTGACTACCTTTCGCAGGCGCAGCGCCATGGCGCCCCCTGTATTTAAAATGCTTGCGATATGTGCTTAATAACAAATGTAGGCTAATTGACTCGTAAAACACTTGTTTAGTAATATTTTTGTAAATTTAACGTATTATTATATAATAATTTATACATTCAAATAGCTTTAAGTAATAATATTTAAAGTGACGTCACTTCCGTGCGGCGCAGGAGCCACTTCTGTGTGGGGCTGGCTGCTGCGCCGCGCTACAGTGTACTAGAAGGGGGCAGTGGAACGAACGGAGCGGCCGCGCCGCATCTCGGGTGATGCTCCGGCGGGCGACCGTAGCGGCGGCGCTGTAGTCACTTTGTACTGAAGCTGTGGAGAGTGTCTGCATTTGGCGCGCGCTCGTCGCAGCCTACGAACGCGTGTAATTGCGCGTTTTGAGCGCGTTAATGCATTACTGAGCTTCAATCGGTGTCTCAACGCCTGCTACGCGCCATGGTGCATGAGTGAATATGCACGCAGGCCAAAATTGCGCCAGATATTCCCTGTTCTTGGAGCCTGCCGATCCCCAAAGAAGGTGACAATCGGATTTTGCGCACATGCATCTAGCTGCTCACTGATTGCTGTGCGGTTTGCAAGCAGCACTTCGAGCCGCGATACACTATAAGTGACTACGAACACTGACTACGAAGAAATAACGAACCATCGACGAAAGCCTACAATTCTTCTGCCGGCAGTCTCTACGATATATCCAGAGCATTGATCTCTGTATGAGCTTCAATGCGCTCGACTGTTTCATGAGTAACTGAGTACAAATGACTCTATCGCAACATTATATTAGTGACGGCTGAGTTCTGCCAGTTTTGCGCTGTTTATTTAATTCTGGCAGGCTATCTTGTTTCAACAGCGTACTTCCGCGGTTACGATGCATCGGTTATGCGACCTCTGAGGGCTTAAATACCAATAAGGCGAGCCAGGAAGCCGAGCCGAAGGCGCGTGTTCACCTCCGAGGCACAAACTTCATGCATCAGGGCTTATCTCAAGCATATTAAAATGCACAGATGTAAATGTAGCCCGTCGGTTATTCTGCCTAAATTCATTACAGCCAGTTCGCATTTTCAATGGACAGCTTATATTGCACTTTTCCTGATCTTCTATTGATGCCATTAAAAAAACTTCTTTTTGACAACGTTTTGTATTGTAATTTCATTGCTTTATCTGCAAAGTGTCAAAATTGAAGCCAGGCCAGGGGCGGTGGTGCTCTATGCTTGCGAGATTATGTTTATATATATATATATATATATATATATATATATATATAATATATATATATATATATATATATATATATATATTTACACGCACATATACGGACAGTAAAGTATCCCCTCCCCACCCGGCGCCTAGCAATTAATAACAATATCCGTGCAACGCACCGGAGGACGACTGTTGTTTGTACCGTACCGGTCGAGTTAACTTTGCGTTCCAATACCTTTGAGCCCTCGTAATGTCGACGTCACATTTACAGCACATTTGTAAAGATACGCACCGTACACGCAGCTTCGCCAACGCGCGGTAAATGTTCGGTGTGCTTTCGGCACAATATCAGCACACAGCTTTCTGAGCACAGTTAAATTCCATTAGAACAGCTCAGTTACTCTGAATAAACTAGACGCCGAATCAATACCAGAAGAAAGCATTAAGACAGAAGAAATCAGAATAAGACACGCCCTTTTTGTTTCCTCTGTCTCTTTCTTCTGGCGGTCGTTCGGCGTCTAGTTAATTGAGAGTAATTGTTCTAAATATCCCAGTAATGAGTTCGGCTCAATTACACTGAGATCGTGAATATTCATGGTCGGTGTCAGCCTGGTTTTATTTTTATATTTTGTGTACTTTTCAGCAGTGACTTCGGCTACAAGAACTGATTTGCAGTATCACTCAAAGGCATATATGAAGCAAGCATCCATTAAAAGCTTTGAAGTTTCGTCCATAAAGGCGTACGACGACAATTCCTACGCTTAATAATGATAGACACGCAACGAAAGCCACATCAGTGCCGATTAGCCGGGTGCCGCTGACGCGTCCAGCAGTTCTAGCGGCACGTTCTAGCGCGCGGCGCCGCGCGCCTTCAGTACCGAGCGACTGCAGCGCCGCCGCTACGGTCGACGCGGAAGGCATCAGGCGGCGAGGCGCGTTCACGCCACTCGACAGTTCTAGTACACTCTAGCCGCGCGGCGCAGGAGACGCTGCCTTATTTCCAACGTTACTAGATAGCTTATTTCGATATCCTCATCATCGCAATCACCAGGCTTTCTGGTAAAATAAGCGCCCTATTTATTTTCACGGCACCATTACAATACATTTATAAATTTCCTAGCTAATGTCGCAGCCTATAAGTAGCATTAACCCACTGCAATGCAACGCTTAGTACACTCTACTTTCGGTTGTGCTCCATTCGCTATCATCATCATTACAATCAGCGAGCCTTCCGGTAATGTAAGCGCCGAACTTATTTTGACGGCGTTTGTGACCGCTGCGGCGGTGCAGCGTGCTTTTTTGCGGTTCAGTGGTTTAGCATCGTTTAGAAAGCTTTGCGACGCAAACTCCACGATCATGAATTGCCTACGAAGTCTGGGAACGCATTCGCCCAACTGACACTCCACGCGACCAAGCCGTGTCGGAGTAAGTGTACCGCCTAGGCGGATTTTCTCGCTCCACCAAATAGCGCGGATCCGTCTCCGCTTATCCACGAGTTTCTCATTGTAAGCCACACCATAAATCAACGTCCCTGCGCTCTCTTACCGCACTCGCAGTATTGGAACTCTTCATGCATGTAACAGGAGCATCAGCGAAACATTCCTCGCTGCTGATTTCTTGGCACACCTGCCGTCAGACCACCGTGCATCAGACATGCACACACGTTTCGTACGTCGGTTCAGAAACATGGCACAGCTGGTCCTTCAGAAGGAGCGCGTTCCTAGGTTATTAAACATTGTTTCACTCTTCCAAAGAGAAGGCCAACCTTACGCCGAAGCTATGCACTGTTACGGGGAGTGCGCGTAGTGCGGCACCAACGAACTATCGGTCCACATGTCGTTCGACTGTAGGAATGGCACGTTCAACTTACGTGCTGCGGTGAACGGTAGACTCGCAAACTGCGTGCACACATGTTCAGTGAAAGGTTGACCACGCCCGCTACACATACCTACGACAGGTGCGGAAATGACGTAATTTCCTTTAAATAAGCATACGCTAGGCTTTCGAACCAGTATATTGGTGAAAGAACAAAAAGCCAACTGTAAAGACGTTAGCGTTCGTTTTTAGCCCGCCCCATCTTACCAAGGTTGCACCATTGGCCGTTGTCGCGTTTAAATATTCGTCCTGTCGAATTATTCGATGATGTAATATCGATTCGAACGAGACACCATAGTAGAAGACTATCTACTTGTTATTGAAATCACACGAACTTGGCGCAAGAACAGTCATAACCGCATGACTTGCGCAGCGCGAGCATTTTTCCAGGAAGCAAGATTGTGTGGGTTCTATCGAAGTTTCAATAAAGCAGTTGTTAGACTTCATCCTGTCGTCTTCTACTCTGGTGTCTCGTCCCCAGCGCAGTTTAAATCTCAAAATAATACTTACGACACATTCGTCTGACAGCAAACTGTAGCAACAACAACAAAAAAAGAAACCCATCACCAGCTTTAGAAGTTTACCTTTCCACGTTCTGCAATGCATCCGCGTCAGAAAAAAAAAATGCGGTTACGGCAAATGAGAGCACCCATTACTGCTTCGAGGTGCGCAGTACAGAGCTCAACACACTTGTCTAGAACATTGGAATGGCGCGCTCCGGACTACACTGACAACATTGCCGATTACACGTGGTTCCAAAGAGCCCAAATTATAGCATGCATGACCACTTGGGATGATTGCTCAAGTGTGGGCTACCTAAAACTACTTTTTATCAGTATACGCGACTCCGGAGTGTGCTGGAACATGCCATTCCAGCATTCTAGACGGCGGTTCAACTCTACTTATTTTGTCGCTGTTTCCATTTGCAGGTCTATCCTTTTGCGCACCACGGCGTGGCAGGCGAGCCTGCCGACCACTTATGCCAGCAAGTCGACGGCAAACGCTCCCGCGACACTGCAAATCCACAGGCCGAGCCTGCCGACCGTCCAACCGGTGCGTCACCGGTTTCTTTGTCCGGTTCAAGGGCAACCTCACCGTGATGGCCTCATCTACGACCCGATCCTTGAAAAGGTGCATGCCGGCGGCATCCCACCACCCAAGAAGAAGCGCCGCCACCCACTAGACAGCAAGCCCTTCATGAAAGGCGTTGTGATCAAGACGCTCATCAAAAGCCCAAGAAGCCAAACTCGGCCAATCGCAAGTGCGTACTGGTGCGTCTCTCTAACGGCAAGGAGGCGACGGCCTACGTGCCCGGCGTCGGCCACAACCTGCAGGAGCACAGCGTCGTCCTGGTGTACAAGTCGAGGACAAAGGACGTCCCGGGACTCAAGCTCAAAGTGGTGCGCGGGAAGTATGACTGCGCCCACGTAATCAGGAAACCGCAGGCCGGATCGTGAAAAGAGTGTAGCGCTGCTATTGTTTCAAGTGGCTCGCGCCAATGGCTGCTGAGCCGAAGCTCCTGTTGCTTGAGCGGAGCAGTTCTAGGTCATCACTGAAGAGCATTGTTGTTGAACCGAGAGCCACATAGTGCTCTCAGTAATGCCTTGTCCTTGTCTTGCATGACCTTACTGGCACTGTCAGAGCTTTCCGAAACGACCAACCCGAAGTGACATTAGCTTTGATGCAGCTGTGTGTCCAGGTCATTCACGCAACCTGCCGATGTTCGACAGCAATTCTCTTCAGCAGCATTGAAGTGTGCTTGCGTAACACTGTTGTTAGAGGTTGGAAAGATTCTTTCGTAGTTTATTGAAATAAAGAAGTGATGCAGGAGTATCCCGAGTGCCTCAAGTAGTTTTAAAGAAATCTGTCCTATGAATGTAGCAGTTCCTACTCCACATAACACTGCAACGTAGTATCAGTAAGTTTATCTTTATTCCAGCACAAACTTGACATGTGGCTCCCACTTCTAAAGCCAACACAATTCTCAAACAATTACTGTAATGCTGTCATGTTCGAGGACAGCAGCCAACTTTATTCTTGCTACAAGTTTTGGAAGTCTACATGGCTTTCAAGCTTTAGTTGATTGAAAGTTTTATAGCAGAGTGCATGTTTGGTTGGAAAGGAAATGCTACTCTGGGTCCTCAGGTTAGATATCACCGCCCCAAAGTTTAAACTGAACCTTTCTTTTACTCTTACCGCCAACCTATTTGGACAGCTGTTTTCCACTACAATTCAGACCAATTGCAGATGAGATATAATCGGAGGTGGTGGTTACGTGAACTGATCCTGACAATAGTGTGCAAATTTGAACGCACTTTATGGTGCAGTGTGATGCCACCGCCACTTGTACACTTTCAGAGCATTAGTCATACCCGCCAAACGTCACAAATTTGCACGAATTCTACCAATTCGAGTTCACTTTACAACTTTACGAAGGTATTGCAAGTAGGAAACGCTGCATTTGAACATGTTTCTGTGAGAAAAAGAAGACACTAGATTGGCAAACCAAGATAGCAGTGGTTTTCACAGAACAGGTTTATTACCCTGACCCCCCCCCCCCTCAGAAAAAAAAATATTCAAAACGTGATTCGCACAAAACGTAAATGATTTCAAGGCAGAGCTGATGCTCGTGGATGTTGTGCAAGCACGCACAACCACTTGCAAGTTCATTCTTTTTCTCGGGATGTGCAAGTATGCAGATGTGCTCAGCCCGTCAAGTACTTCCTGCCGTAGAACTTGGCCTTTTCATCAAAAGCCGCCGACTTGATGGGAGTGTTGTGCTCGTAGAATGGGTTCAACGCATACTGAAAAGTAGAAAAATAAACGGTATTCAAGCAACCGTACTTAAAAGTCTCTATCTTTGAAATTTCACTTAGAGGAATACCAACAAAAAATTATTATTCTCCAGTTATACTGGGTTATGACCTAATAAAAAATGTCGGCCATCGCAGTCCCTTCCACCAAGAATTCGCGCAAGTGCTCCGTCCCATAGCGCTCACTTATTTTCGTGATGTCAAGCACTTCTCGAGTGTTTCAGAGAGCTGACTTTCCCATACAGATTCGCGTTGTGTGTTGCTGGTGTTAGGCCGGTAACTTGAACATCTTGGTAAATTTTGTCAAAGATTCTGACACCTCTGCTCAGCCAAACGTAATGTTTTAGGTAGTAACGAAGAACCTTTAATTTTAATATATATAATATTCACAGTAGCCAATAAAAAGTACTTGCACATTTGTGATATCGTGCTAACGTCCAGATGCTTAGCTTTGAGCGTGAAATTCAAAAATTAAACTGTGACCTTCGGTTCCTCTTCTGATAGTAAGCCTTAGCAAAATTAATGACAATAGAGCTTTAAAGGATAATTATTCAGTAGAAACTGACTTGGTGTTTTACTCTAAAATGTGGCAAAAAGGAAATTTGAATTAAGTTTAAAACTGTTACGGTCGGCATCAGAAGTGTAGAGACCACTAGGTCTGAGAAAACACTGAATTTCTCAGCAATTTGTGACTGTATTAGGCAGAAGTGAAGAGTACATGTTGTTAGTGCGTCTAAAGATAGGCGGCCTGCCAAAGTAGCGGGAATATTTAGCTTTTTCTTGCGTCACATAGTCTCTAAACTTTCAATAAATGTTGGGGTTTTACGTCCGAAAAGCATTATATGATTGAGAGACACTGTAGTGGAAGGCTCCAGAAATTTCAACCACCTGGGGTTTTTTAATGTGCACCTAAATCTAAACACACGGTCGTCTAGCATTTTGCCTCTATAGAAATCCGCTGCGGACGGGTTCCATCCCGCGACCTTCGCATTTGAGCACTGTAAGCACTAGACCACCATGATGGGTTCTCTAAACTTTTGGAGCCGACTGTACATCCACAGATTACCATGGCTGACGAATGCTGTCACGGCACAGATAGCAATTATAGGCACAAACTATTGTTTGGATAATAACAGCCAGCATTGGTTGAGTGAATTGAGCGAACCAGCAGATGGGATGGTTATGGGCTTCGTACCTTCACGTAGAACTCGTACATTTCGGTGCAAAAGCTCTTGATGCCGTCTTCGTTCTTCACGTCGTGCAGCACGAGGAAGCGCATGCCTTTGGTGACCTCGTCAAGGGTGAATGATGTCAAACAAAACATGCCTGCCCCCTCCCCTCCATCTCAAAAGCGAAATCTGTAAGCATACTTAAGATATCGTTGAGTTTTCGCCTTGCACACTGAATTTCATAATAGTACACTAGATGGGAAATCTGGCGCTAGTGTCTGTGAGTGCTGCAACTGACACTATACTGCAACGATTGGCACTTCAGCCAGCATGGGAGTGATGGGCAATACATGGATTCGCCTACGCTTCGTTCTTTCGGCTTCATGTGGCCTGCAGTCGCTTTGTCGCAAGACGAAGTTCAGCAGTCCCACATCACCACCTTGACCCTTTTAGGCTGACCATTTCAAATCGGATCAACACTATATGAAAACGCGTGTACACACTCGTTTCATACAGCAACTTCTACGTTAGTGCGAAGACAGCGTGAGAGACCAACCACGTCGGTCACCGCAAGGGATACGGTTCGCCGTGACGAAGGCTGAAACAAACCATTCGTTGAACTTGTCGACCACTTTGAGGTACATGTTGTTGGTGGCCCACATACACTCGTCCACCAGGTCAAGGGCGGCGTGAGCGATGAACTGGCTGAGATAACGGTGGTCTTCCTGATCGAAGGCGACAAGAAGAGTGCAAGCATGAAAACACAGCATTTGTGTTTCAGTCGTAGCCGACAAAGTGGATGCTTACCTTGTTCGCCTGCTTGTTGGCGGGGTGGAACTCCATCTCGTAGACTGGGTTGTCGAAGTGACCGACGATCACGAAGTAGTAGGACCCGGACATCGTCGGAGAATTGTCAAAATAACTGCTAACTACTTTCACCCGGCGATAACGACAGCGCGAGCTGTTCGCGAGGAAAGCTGCCCTTCGTAAAAAATATTGAAGGAAGAAAACCTACCGACGCGTCTTTCTTCTACTGGAATGCATGTCGGGACAACCGATCTGGTGACAATGGAAATGATAAACCGAGGACAAAACGGAAACTCGAAAGCGATCGTTCCGAACCAGCTTGTAGGCGGAGACGGCGAAGTCCGTAAAGTCAGCGAAGAAAACGGCTACTGATGGCTCGTATCGAGTCGGACCGCGCCGGAGCCAAAGCACTTACAAAAGTCGAGTCAATCCAGAAGTTGACTTGAAGTATAGCGCCTCCTGGCGGCGTCTTTGCGTGTCGTGCTGCGGATCGTCTAGCAGGAGCTGCGGGTGCGGGCTTGTGTTTGCTCGACCGCCTCAAGTGAGAGGACGCGGTATACGTCGCGGTCGTAATGCCTCCGACGTGAAGAAACGACGCCCCATCAGTGTGGTGCGTCGCGACGATGTCTCCGCAAGTCCAGTTAAGGTCGTCAGCATAGAAAAGGCGAGCCGTCATCATCGTTAGTTCACCACTCCCGCCCACTGCTACCGATGCGCCTTCTTCGTGCCGTGTTCCTGCTACTCGCCGCTACCGCATGGAGTGCGCAGTGCCTTCACCTGCGGGGCACCTTCCGCACGGGACAGTTCTTCACCTTCCTCGCAAAGTTCGGCTTCAAGAAGACCGACCGGCATGACCACGAAAACACGCTCGGCTACATCTACGGCAACGTCACAGCGACTTCGGCAAAGAGAGGCGACCTCACGCACCGTGGCACGCTTGTGGTCGCCGACAGGGACAACTTCCTGGCCTTCTACGGCAATCGGACGCAGGGCTACGCTGACGGCAGCTCGGCGTCAGTCTGCGACCTCATGTTCGCCGGCATCAACCGGGTCGCCTTCGACAGCAACTGCAACCCCAACGGCACGCAGGACTTTCTCCGAACGTACCCTGCGCGACTGGAAAGCTATGCGAGGACGAGGACAAGCCCAGTCGCGTAGTCGCCGGCCACCAGTTCACCTACACCGTACGCGATCTTCATCAAGCTCGGTAAGCTGGCTATCTTGATTGATTGTTGGAGTTTAACGACCTGCTTGTGAGAAACGCCGTTAGGTCTCCGGAAATTTTGACCACCTGGCCGTTCGTTAATGTGCATCTAAATCTAATTACACAGGCCTCAACCATTGTCGCGCCTCCAGCGAAAATGCGGCCGCCGCGGCAGGGATTCGATCCAGCGACCTTCGGGTCAGCAGCCGAGGAAACCACTGACAAGCTGCCTGTCTTGATCGTGACCTCAGTAAAAACAGAAACTATAGGGCCCGATTTGGCACGACTGTTCGTAATAATTTAAGAGCACACCACAGGATGAGCGAGCGGTCGACCTGTCATTCCGTGTTCTAGCGACCGCATTCGCGTAAACACGGAGCTTGACTTAACGTCATTCAACATCAACAACAAAACAGTTCTCCGCATTCCGTGTCGTGCCTGCGCAGCTGTGTTCACCCGAATATACGGCCCTGCAGCACGTCGTTACAGCGCGATTACGCGAGACAACCTGTATAATCAACTGCATAGCCGGCCCCTATTACAGCTCATCTAGGACATCGAGCCAGCAGGCACGCGTCTTTCTAATGTTTGCGACCGCGCATATATAACTCACTCTGTTTAGGCCCGTGCGGGCCCTCTTAACGTTTTTTGTCTTCAGTCGTTGTAGTTTCACTCGCGGTATGCTAATTGGCACGCGCTCGCGCGCACCTGCGAGTTAGCCCACAACTCAACCCGTTCGGCTTGTAAACATCCTGCTACATACACCCATGCCATGTGTGCGCGGTGCAATTGCGAAAGTCAAGTGCTTCCGTGCGCGCGGGAATGAGGTTGGAGAGAGCGATGATCCAACGGAGCGCGCGGAGTACAGCGGAACCGTTTTCGAGGTTGCATCACATACGAGTTAGATTGTTGAGTGAATAAGGCAGCTGGGTTGAATTAGGACAGTACGTGTACTGTCCTAAAATTGTCCTGAAATTTCTTTTTTTTTTTCGCTTAACGTAAGGGTTTGGGCAAGTTGGTAGTTCATCGTAAAGGAAATTTCAACAGCGCGGGAATAAACACGAGTGCACGAAAAGAGAGCTGACACGGACAAGTGCTGACTTCAACTTTTTTTCGACACAGAAGACCTCAGGTATTCAAGGAGCTGACAGAAGCCGATCTTTAATACGTATTTCGGAAAATTAATTATTGTGATTGTCGAAGCCATTAGTAGACTTCATGATGGACATTTGCCTCGAGAAGTAGAATAAACGTTAGGTTCACTGGCTTGAATACTAATGAGAGGTGTTCGCCGTAGATCTGTCGACCCTGTAAATATTATATGCGTACGTTGTGCAAACGTGTGCTGTAACAAACGCGCCATCCGTTCCGTTCGTTCTGTGGACGGAAGTTGCATGCAAGCTGTAATCATCACGCTTGTTGTTGCGGCGGTTGTCAATTGTTTTCATTGCTCGGCTTTTTTTTGTCGTTCTTTTTTTTCTTTTGAAGCGGCACACCTCGACGCGGAGGATTTGTGTCACACACAGCGCGGCTGGGCGAACCATGGTAATCAAATGTTTTTTTTTGTTTGTTTTTTGGTCAAATATGCACTGGCCAGGAACGCTAGCAGAGAGAGCGGACGGCGCGCGTTGAGTTGATCTGAAGTCTAGAACACGTCTAGAGGAGGTCGCGTGGTCTATCGCACGTCTAGACATGTCCGCTACGCGGCGACAAGAAAGGAAGCAACCTAAATATGTGGGGGAGAGCAGTAATGGGTGTGTAACGTATTCGTCTAGACTGTCGCTAATGCGTAGCAAAAAAAAAAAAAAAGAGAAGGAAAGTGAAACGGGGGGGGGGGGGGGGACTGGGCGGCGCGTTTTCAATTTCGGCCCTGGAAACAAACCAGGAAGCGCGGAAAAAACGAGCGCGCGCGGTTTACAACAGGTAGTTCCAGTCTGGCGCGTCCTCAGCGTCTGTAGTACCCAGCGTAGTTTCGCCGATTCTGGGTCAATCCGCTGCGAGAGAGGCCCGCGCACAAGTGGTTCGATGGGCGGAATATGTTACACTGGCGGAAAAGGAAGTGGTATCGCGATGGGTCGAGTAGTGTGTGTCTATATATATATAATTATATATATATAATATATATAATAATATATATATATATAATATATATATATATATATGTGTGTGTGTGTGCGGGTAGCATGCGTACACACACTGACACGTAAATAATGCCGTGGCCATTGCCCCCTCCAAATCAGTTGCTATCACATCCACAGACCTTTGGGTTTGGTCCATGTGAGATACTTGCTTGCGAGGGCCCATTTTTCGTTTATCTTTGTTTTCTTTCTTGCTTTATTGTACGTGTGATAAAGCTTCCCACCCAGAAGCGTATACGCGTGCCTGTGTGATTCTGCCACACCTGAGTGATAAGCCTGCTTGTCACAAACTGGCCTCTGTTGCAGTGTCCACAAAAAAGAAAAAAAAAAGGTGAGCTTGAATGTGGAAACGTGTGTTTGTGGGAAGGAAAAGGGGGCTCTGGCACGTATGGCCTAGTTGTGTTTTGAGGTACGCCATCTAAAAAGGTCATCTCGCCTTTCCGAAAGTCAAACTTGAAGATACTGTTAAAGAGAACACCTAGATAATACTTAAAGCATCCTCACTTACTCTAAGTTAAAACAACAGTTGATCAGTTTAGGAGGATTTATTTTTTTTTTAAATTGAGTGGAAGCCCCCAAAGCTTTTCAGCAGAGGGGAAGCTAGTGCTTGTTCATACCTTCCCTCAGAGAGTCTTGTCGGATGGTGGTGACTTGCAGATCAAGTGCTCTTGCTCTGTTGTAAGTTCTAGGTTTAATTTTAAAATAAGACTGCTGACCCTGTGTTAGCGGGATCGAATGCCGATCATGGCGGCCAAATTTCAATGGAGGCTAAATGCTAGAGTCCCGTGTATTTCGGTTTAGGTGCACACTAAAGAATCCCAGGTGGGTGAAATTTCCTGAGCACTCCACTATGGCGTCCCTCATAATTATGATGGTTTTGGGATGTAAAACCCCAACAATTATTAATTTTAATATAAGAGATGGCTGTTTTCATTGAAAGCAGTACCTCCAGGTGAATACTGATAACGCGATTTCTAATAAATTTAACTAGGACGTAGATGCTTCATAGAAAACCAGTGACACACTGACACATATTGGTAATGAACATGTTTACTACTTTTCTGTATAAGTCGACCTTTTATTGTGCAACTGGAAAGAGGTGAAGGTCTATCTTTTAGGTTTACCCGTTTTGGTGAAATGTCATTACTGAGATGATCAATATCAGACCAGAGTGGCAATTAGTCCAGTTAACAGTGTTTACTGCTTCTCATCTATCTGCTTTGGCTACTATGTCGTACAACCTTCGGCACTGTTATGTTCCAATCTTGCGTGGCATTTCAACGAGCGTGCGTTGTATAACATCTGCACTGAAGGACAGACCTGTCGCTCAAAATGCCGCTCTGCCAGTGTGAAGAAAATTGTATAGGTCACCACAGAAGCTTAGCTTTCCAATTCAACCAGTAGAAATGTGCTTTTCAATCTCAAGTAATTAGTTTAATAGCCTATTAGGGAAAATGCTCATTAGGTAATATTACATTCTGCTTTCTTGCACAAGTAACACTCGCATCATTGAATGATCCAGCTTACAAATTGTCGGCTAGCTTTGAAGATTGGGCCACTTGGTAAGAAAGGTGTCTACCTCCTTTTTTTGCCTTTTTAGCAATGTTTTTATACTTTCTAACGAGCTTTGATAAGTCTAAGTTAGACCTTAGAATTAAATTCACGCTATCAACCACCATTGATCTGTTCAAAATTTCCACATAACTCTTTTCAAAATGCACAGTACATAACTAGCTAAGTACTACGTTGCAAGCATTAAAACACCGCGTTGTCACAGCCTGCCATTTTGTTATGTCGCATCGGCTGCTTGTGCTGCACATCATATTGTAAAAAAAAAAGATGGTTTCAAATACGTGCAGTTCTCGAAAACTGCTTTTTCAGGCGATACCTGGAACGAGAATTGGGCGAGTCACGTATCATCACTCTTCTATACTCAAAACAAGGGCACTGTTCTGTTACTAGCATATCTGACAGCTGTTTTTCTTACACAATGTATTGCTGCAGCGTAGCTCGTCTGTACAACTTTCCAGAGTGAATGCAGTGTATGAAAAAAGAAATGGCAATCTCAGCATGGAAACGGGAAACAGTTGGTCTGCATTTATATTATTTTACTTATTCATATTCTTTCTCTTGTCAGAAAACTGGCCTAGTTTTCCCGCTGTATTTTGAATGAGAGAACATTTTATTTTGGGTATATTTTTCTTGTGAACACCTGCTTCTTGTTCTTTTATCTTTGCAAAAGAATGTGCAGATTTTCAGATTGTTCTTTTTTGTATTAACACGCACAGTTTTTCTTCCCCGGCAGCCAGTTTTCTGCTGACTTGTGAAACTGTTAGCGTCAGACTCAATGCAAAGGTTGTCTTTGTATATCAAACCTTCTCAAGTTTTGTCCTGAGTTCTTATCTAATCAGACTGTGTGCAGTGATTGTGCTTGAGCATACTACAATGACTCATGCATAATGACGCAATGTGCCATTGAACACGCAGATAAGATTTTGACAACTGCCTCTTGCTGCTATGTGCTTTCAAAGTTAGCTTGCTTTTACAGTGCTCATGTTGGTTCAATAAAAAGTTTAATGCTGACCTAATGCCTTGGCGCTGTATGGTCAATGTTACAGTACATGACAATACAGATGAATCTCTATAAATGGAGACAGATTAAACGGAACTGCTGCCTCAACATAACTGCCTCAGATTAGTTTGTTTTCTACCTGACTGCTGCATCCCCATCATATTTTGTCAATAAATGAAACTCCTGTTCAGTAGAACATATTGCTTTCTTGTACCATATAGGTCATGTTCTGGAACCACCTTCTCCTGGCCTGTTCACTTCCTTCTGAAAGAGTTCTTAATGTATGTGGCAAGAAAGTTCAGTGGACTTCACCGCAATGTCTGTGTCAGTTTAAGCTGCAGTTTTTATGTGCCACAACTGTAGCTTGTGTTAGCTTTCCTTTAGTGATTTAGGTTTGTTGTAGTGGGGAGTAGCATAACTAAAATGGTATAGGTATATATCCACATGTTACAAGAGGTATTTGAAGCTAAGATGATTGCTGCACGCGAGTTCCATATTGTGTACCGCATCCTTTTCACAGTTTCCCCACGTTAATACAGCGTAGGAATTCGACACACAATTACACTATTATTTGCTCATTGTGCTTCAGACTATTGCCAGACATCACAATGATGATGATAAGTTATTTTCATGCTGTCAGAGCCCTAAGGCATTACAGAGAGGAGTGGTGTTACAAAATATCAGTAAGAGCATTCTTAACGGTGAAAGTGTCAGTAATCGTTGCTGTGTAAGGATCATGGTAATCCCATTTGCTGCTGCTATGGAGGATAAGGAGTCAAAGTAGTATGTCTTAGTGTGGCATATGAAAAGGACCACTTTGTAGTGACGATTACTGCAAGAGATAATATGATTGAACTATTGATCTAAGGCTTGTGAAACAGAGTCGAGCATAAACATTAACAGCATGATTACTGGACAGACAAGTTATGGTTAACGCTCATAGAAGGCACGCATGTTTTCTAGTGATTTGTTATTAATTAATGTTTGACAGTGAGGCTGGCTTAGTCTACCCTGTGCTCTTGCCGTCGTCTCATAGTGGTGGTAGTAGTAGTAGTAGTAGTAGCACTATCATAAGATAGTAGTAGTATCTACATAAATGATGATGATGCTTTTTTTCAAATAAATGAAACAATATGACGATGCTCGAAATGAGAATGACGACATTTTTTGTACTGAAAGTCACCATCATCATCATTATGGCTTCACTGTCCAATGGTTAGCACGGCATGCAACTGGCTGAATTTTTTGTAATCTATTAATTACTTTATGGGCATGTTGCAATGCTCTTGCCTTTTCCGTGTTTTAGGTTTTGGTACGTCAGCATGGTCTCGTGCTACCGGGAAGGCAAGGGCAAAGACTGCAAGTGGAAAGACTCGGTCGACGAAGACATGAGATAGCGTACGACATCTGGCTTGTGAATGGCAACCCGGCCGCCCCCTCGCACAACGTTTTCGAATACCAGTTCTCCTTCGAGCAGCAGGTACGTTTCTTAAACTTTTGATCTGTTTTGCTTCTTTGCAAAGATGTGTGCGCTCTGGCTCCGTGCATTGTCACCGACCTCACCTGCCAATCTTTCAAAACAGGTTTACCAAAATCTCAGACAATGAGAGTAAATTGAATGGAAGGGGAAGGAGATCTTCCAGGCAATGTCAAATTCGCTGTATCTTCTCTGATTGGCTTGAAGGGTAGCCAAACCTTTTCTTATTGATCCCAGTGTCTGGCATGACCGGATTCAATTTGACAGAGTACATAATGGAAGGTGTGTTCTGTTGCCAAGTGCAATGATGCAGTCACGAATTTCACATAGGACATTAGGGTTCTTATTGTGGCTGTATACAAAAGCGCCTGTTTTTCTAAATTACAGTGCATTCAACTGAGGTAAACAATGAGTCATTCCTAAACTCTTCAAATTCCCATGCATAAACCTCTCCATTTTGTGTCAACAAGTTTTAAAAATCACGACGTAGGTCGTGACGTAATTCCTCTAAAATTAAAATTCCCCAGAGCTAACGGTGCTCTCTTATGTGACTGGCGCTGGTAGTGCTGGAAATCGTAAGTTGTGACAGATCCTTGCTGTCTAGTGGCCTCAGAGATTGTGCCACAACCGTTCCACCGAATCTTGGAGGCCGTTGATTGTCTACATTGAAAAAAAAAAAGACGACTCCACAGAAGGGGCAGCACAGTATTTTTCAAAAGTGCCAACACAGCAGCATGAAGATCTGTGGATTCTACTGCTGAAAATTCATTGAAATTGGCCATTTTATTTTGTATGTAAATTCAGTAAACACATTTTTTTTTATTGGTCATTGCTTTATTTTTCTTCCAGTGTTTAAGTAGGACATGTTGGGCATTAAAATATCAGTTTAGCTTAACATAATGTTTGCATTTACAGTCCTTTTAAAGAAGTTAAGTTTCCAAGTTAACCTGGTGTGTGGTGGTTGCTGGTGACATGCAGCATGGATTATGCCCTGTTCTCACTCACTGGTATGCAGGGTGAATGACCTGCTCAAAATTTTAATTTATTAGGATCTGCCCTTTCTTAAAAACTCCCTAACAACAACTTTACTTTAAGGCTCCTTAGGTAATTTTATCATTCCCTCTGAATCTTCCTATTGTTAACTTCTGTTCTACAACACCCTTGTGGTGCCATTATTTCCAAGGCTCTCTAATGTTGTCAGTCCTCGAGGTCTCTCTAGTGCCATAACACCATGAGGCTCTCTAAATCCCCCCATGTTGTCACCACTTTTGATCTCCCTTATGTCTAATGTTGCGTCCTTCTAAAACTTTCATGCATTTCCATTAGTTCTAAATCTCCCTACTGGAATACCTCTAATCTTCCTAACATCTTGTGCTGACTTTTCTTCTAAACTCTCTTGCGTTGTTTCTAAAACTCCGTCATGCCATCACCGTCTAAATCTCTCTCATGTCACTTCTGTCATAATGTCTGTTGTCCCAAAAAGTTCCCTATCTCATGATCCCTGTAGAAATCTCAATGTTAATGTCCCTCTAACTCTTTCTAACATCACCCTGCAATCTGAAGCTCCCTGATCTTCCTAAAGATCCCTGCAATCTTAATTCTTGCAATATAAAACTCCCTAATATATATCCTTCTTGCTATTGTCCACGGGCGTCATGTCCCTCTAGCTCTTCCTAACATCACCCCGCCATCGGAAACTACCCAATTTCCCTAAAACTTCCTGCCATCTTGATTCCTGCAACCTAAAACTCTCTTATGCCATCACCCTCTATATCTCTCTTACGTCATAATGTCAATTCTCCGAAAAACTCCCCTATTTCATAATCCCTGTAAAACTTTGTGTTCATTCCTTCTAACTCTTCTCAACAGAACCCTGCCATTTGAAACTCCCTGCCATCTTACTTCCTGTGACCTAAAACTCTCTAATGTCTCTTCTATCATTTGTCCACAGGACTATCATGTAACTTAGATCTTCCTAACATCACCCTGCTATGCTAAACTCTACGTCTCTAAAACTGCCTGTCCTAATTCCTGCAATGTAGAACTCCCTAATGTGCTTCCTTCTTGCTTTTGACCACAGGGCAGACATGTCCCTCTAGCTCTTCCTAACATCACCCTGACATTTGAAACTCCTTAATTTCTCTAAAACTCCTTGCCATCTTAATTCCTGCCATCTAAAACTCCCTAACGTCTCTTCCTTCTCGCTTTCGTCCACAGGGCAGCCTGGAGAGGGTTCTCCTCTTCTTCCTCCTCTACCTGGTCCTGGCAGGACTGCAAGTGTACGCTGTCATGCGACAGAAGCACCTGGTCACGCGACTCTTCACGGCTGCCCTCACCCTGCAACTCCTCTCGTTCCTGTGGACAATCACGCACCTCGCAATCTTTGCCATGGACGGCGACGGCGTCCCGTCGCTCGGGATCGTGGGCGACGTCAGCTACATGCTGTCCCAGGTTCGTAAATCGTTCAATACAGTGTTTGTAAATAACTAAGTTTTCCTAAGAGGCGGGACCTCTAAGAGGATGTGCAGCTATTCACAGGTGAGCTGAAAAAGGCTTGCCTGGCAAGTCACATTACATCATCATCTGCCTGACTATAATCACTGCCGGGCAAAGGCCTCTCCCACGTTGCTCCAATTAACCCAATCCTATGCTTGCTGCAGCCATGTTATCTCCGCAGACTTCTTGATCTCATCTGCCCACCTAACTTTCTTCCTCCCTCTCATGCGCTTGCCTTCTCTTGGAATTGAGTCTGTTACTCCTAATGACCAGCGGTCTTCTTGCCCTCGCGCTACATACCTTGCGCATGCCCATTTCTTCTTGATTTCGTCAAAGATGTCCTTAACACCCGTTTGTTCCCTGACCCACTTTGCAGTCATCTTTTCTCTTAATGTTGCACGTTTCATTTCATATTGCATTGTCGTTTTAACTGTGTGGACTGCCTTGGGCTGCGTACCGCTGTTCATGTGTAAAGAAAATGCCATTACATTCTCTTTTTTTTTTTCTCATATTTGCGCAGTCTCTCTTCATGCTGCTTCTGCTGCTACTTGCCAAAGGTTGGGCCATCACACGTACAGAGCTGACATGGAAGCCAGTACTGTTCTGCATTTGGCTGGTCTACAGCTGCATACAGATCCTGCTCTACGTCTGGAACATGGTGAGCCCCTGTTCAATGTTTCGTGCTTTACTGGATTTTTGTAACAGCGAAGCTGTTCTTAGTCGAGGCTTCCCCGTCCAATGGTGTAGCGCTGATCACGTGGCATCGCAGTGTGGCGAGAATGGGGCCTCGTAGGGAAAGGAAGGGCTGCGCCGTGCCGAGAGTGGCGAAGGTGAAGCTTGACGAGTCAACCAATGAGAGGCACGCCAGGAAGGGGGAGAGTGAGGCCTTGTGTACAGAGTGGACCAATGAGAGGCGTGTCAAGAGGGGCGAGAGTGAGGCTCAGCGGAGGAATCCAGCTGTTTTGCGAGAAGCAGGTCAGTAAGTGTCTCGGAGGAGTATAAAGGAGGGCGTTGGTTCTTGGTGAGCTTGCACTTACATAATGGCCAAGACTGCTTCCGAGGAAGAAGCCGCCCAATGTTAGCTTCAGCAAGAGCTGATGCAGGAACGGCAATGTCGTCGCTGTGCCAACGATGGGAAGACTTGAAAAACATGGAAATTTGATATAGCCTGATGAAGGAGGGTATCAGCTTCGCTGTTTCGACAGTGTTTGCGAAGCGGAGCTGGCTGGATTTTTTTTTTACATAGTAGGTAAGTCCTGCAAAGGCTGCAAAGAGTTCTTGCATTCATGACCTAGAAATGCACTCAATCCTCTATATAAGCGGGAAACGTGCGTTTCCAGTGCTCATTTGTCCGCACCTCACTGTGTCCTTGTGTTTGCGCTGTATTACAAGACGAGGCTCCTCTCACAAAATGCATTCTCGAAATCTGATACTATTGCCGCACGTTTCATCACATCAATGTTGCTGAAGCTTTCTCGGTAGTTGTGCAATTAACAAAACTAATGGCAGCTGAGATAGGGAGAACTTGATTTTTGGAGCCTTCCTGTCTTTGTTTTTGGTAGAATCTCTACCACTTTTATTCACGAGAATTTCAAAGATAGTGGGCTATGAGACCTTTATTGACAGGTATTGACAAGAGCAAGAGAGGCCCTCATACCCATTGAATACAGGTCAGTGAGCTTGCAGGCATAAGTAAGCCATTCGTATTAGTACCTGTTTGTGTGAAGAAAGGGAATATAGTGCCACTATCCCATGCTTCACTGATGGGGCACTTGTGTTGTATGCTTTGGCATTAGAATGCTGTTGCATGGTAATCTTGTTACATTGTAGCATGCACAGTAAAGTAAACATGGTTGTCTGTTGCTAAATGCAATGTATTATGAAATAGCACATGTACAACTGCTTTGCATGTTTTTTTTTCTATCTTACATCTGTATTGTTCTGATATTGCTCGATAAGTTTATTCAGAGTAGTTCAGTTTTGTTGCCTATTTTTCGTAACAAGGGATACCAGGGCATATCATCATATGGCAACATAGCAGTGATTCTATTTTGTTATTTTGCTTAATTCACAGCGCAGCAGTGTCCTTTCAGATTGGTCCATGCCACCAGCATTGCAGAACTCGATGACCTTGCGAACCCAACAGTCATTGCACCTCGACCGTTGCTCAAGTTGACGCTGCCTGCCAACATCTAATCACTTCTTCCCGTCGACCTCTTTGCAGACGGAAGTGGACGTGATCGAAGAGATTGACGAGTACCAACGTATCCGGGCTGGATCTCGCTCTGCTTCCGCTCGTGGTGACCGCCTGGTTCCTCACGGAGTTGCGGTCGACATGATGGACGAGAACGACCACAGGAAGCTGCGCTTCTACCTCCACTTTGGGCGGGGCTTCTCTGCTGGTTCGTCTATCTGCCCGTGGTGGCGCTCATCGCCCTCCAGGTGTCGGCCCTCTGGAGGCAGAAGTTCATACTTGGTGAGTGGGAGGCGAGGGCATTCGTCTATTACTATTAACATCCCACTTTCAAGGGGAAGCATTAGCTCGGTGGTCAAATCCTGTGTTAGGTAGCATTGCACAGCGTAACATAATCTTAGGGGGTGGGGAAAGGTTTTTGAATGAGCTAAAGGGCACTCACTTGAAGGATTAAAGGGACACTGAAAAGAAAAACGATTTTTCTCATATTAGTAAATTACTCTTTCACAATTCCAAAATTGCCATGCTTGCCACAAGAAGGCATTTGGCAAGCAAGAAAATACACAAAAAGAAGATGTGGGTGGCGATACCACCTTGAAAGTTCATGCACCAGTCGCCGTTATGTCGTATATTTTGACAGCGTCTGCTAGGTCCTACGCAGTTCCTGATCAATAAAAATGAAGTAAATTATCCTTTGAAGGGGGCGTAGACTTAACATACCAAGTTTCAGATAATTTCCTTGAGTCAATGTCGCCAAGATATTAAAAAATGCACTTGAAATCTGTGACATCACGTGCGGTGATTTCAGTGCGAAACTTTGACCTTGATTTTCTCCTCTATTAGTAGACCTATGATAGTGAAATTAATGCCATTAGAGTTCTCAGAGTACAACATATCAATCTAAACCAATTCATTGTTTCACTGTAGTGTCCCCTTAAACGTGATCCTGTGTAGAATGAAGAGTATTCAGGATAAACCCCTACACGTGGCAGCTGATTGGGCTACCTAATTCGTGATATATAATCTTAGGTGTACAGTACTCATGGATTGAAACGCGGCATCATTCTTTTAGTATAACGAATGCTATGAGATATTGGTCGTGATAAGCTCGTCACGTCACTGTACATCTGGCCGCTAAAGGTAATGTTGGCGCTGATGTAGCGGTTCCGAGTCAAAATTATGTTGATATGACACGACCTGTAGATGCTGGGAACACAGGTGCAATCATTAGTCCTAAATTTTTCGTGTTTCAATCTGCTAGCACCGTACAGTGCGAAGGTTTAATGTGGACAAAGAAGAGCACAGACTGCCAGCCAAGGATTTATCGGCAATACGCCGAATATATTGTCACGGGGACGTGACGGTGAAGAAGGCTCCAGCAGAACTCGGAAATACGGAACTTTTTATTTGGGTGAACTTGTGCCCGGAAAAATTAAATGTCAATTACAAGCAATACACGCTGTACACTGATAGCGGCAAATAGAGCGTCGGCCGTCGGTAATCTGATCTCTGGTAAGGCGTGTCGACATTTATACATGCAGCATCGAAGGTTGTAGTGTTATGCTGGTGCTCATGAAAGCTCTCGAGTAAACTTGACTACAGTAGACTCTCATTAAACGGAACCTGAAGGCATCATGAAAATATGTTCCATTTAACGAGAGTCCTGTTTACAGAGAGATGGACGGGGACGCAAAATACAGGTATGAAACGATCATATTAGAGGCAGTTTGTTTAAGCAGCAGTTCTGTTTAAGAGATTTTCGTTTACTGACAGTCTACTGTATTTGCGTCCTGTTCGTAATCTTAACAGGATGATCTCAATAATTGCGAGGCTTTCCAAACATTGCAGCGCGGTCTGCGCCGAGCATTGAGAAGTTTTTCTGGGTGAAACCTGAATACATCAAAATAAGACAATAAATGCACGTGGCAATACCTATACAGGGGCAGGATGGACGCGAAAGAACGACATTAACAAAACTTACACGCGAGTGTTTTCCTTCTTTCACAAACCCTACAACATCATTTGAGTTGGTGTTCGTTGCTTCTTTTTTAGTAAATACCTATGTATTAAGTGTATATGTACATGTGTGCAGGTATCAGCATATTTACTCGAATTTAGGCCGGCCCCGATTCTAAGCCGACCCCCGAAATTCGCAAGGCCGGAAAACAACAAAAACTTAATCATTGTACTCGAACCTAAGCCGACCCCCCCACTTTCGCACGCATTTTTTTCGAAAAAAAAAAAAAAACATTGGCTTAGATTCGAATAAATACGGTGCATGTTTTTCCCTTTTGTTTTCTTTGCTATTAGCTGACCTGTACGCACTTTGTTGCGTATTGTGTTGGACTGGCCACTATACTCGGTTACAACCTAAGCAAAAAATGTAAGCTCCACCTACAGCCGTCATTGTCCCTCCCACAGAGAGTTCGCATAATTGCTCCATCGAATAGCGCTTACTCCTTTTTGTGGCATCAAGCATTTCCTGTGTGTTTGAGATAGTTGACTTCCCCATACAGACACACGTTTGTGTCTGTGGTTTTGTGTCGGAACTTGAACGCTCTGGTAAACTTCGTCAGGGATCCTGACGCCGCTTCTTAGTTAAACGTAATGTTTTAGGTAGTAATGACGAACCTTCAACTGTTAATATGCACAGCATTTGCATTAGCCAAGAAAAAGTGCTTACGGTTCCAGCAAACACAAGCTGCCACAACCGTCTCTCACTGGTGAAGGGCAGAGCATACGGTTCTGAGGGCGGAGTATATTTCTCTTAGGTTGTTACTGAGTATAGCCACTTTAGGCTATTGGTCCAAATAATCCTTGTATATCCCCTTCCGGCACAAATTATGATTGACTGTCTGAAAATATCTCAGATTTGCAGAACATAATTCCAAGGCACTTGATATCACACTCGAAGTAAGAAAATCAAGTAATATGTTGTTTTGTGCTAGGTTTAATAAATAATCCTAATTAGTGTGTAATTAAATTGCAATTCCGCTGTAAGTCATGTTCCATTCTTACATAAAAATAAATGGAATCGTAGGCTGAAAATGTATGGGTAACTTGTTTTTGGGTGTATTCATTTAGCGTAAGAAAAAAGATACTTATGACGTTGGTCTTGGAATGCGGCATGTCGACCGAGCTGTCAAACATTGTAGTGTCTTCACCAAAGTGGTCGGCTGTAGTCATGCACAGAACATTGAGGTTATGGCAAGACACCTTGACTATGCAGAAGGTTCATTGCATCCATTCGCTCTGTCTTGGCCAGTAGTCCAAAGAACTGGCCAAAACATGTTGCGTCCACATATGTGAAGGCTGCACCTCAAGGGAATACGCAATTTTCTGTTCATGAAATAAAGTTCCATTGATTGATTGATTGATTGATTGATTGATTGATTGATTGATTCATTGATTCATTGAACATGAGCAACGCTTTTCCATCATTGTCTTGTCCGTTCCACGCACGCAGGCATCAGCTCCTGCGCCGACTTCCTGGCGTACGCCATCATCACGCATCTGCTGTGGCCCACGCGGAGTCAGCAGTACTTCCAGCTACAGTCTGAGCTCGATCCCGGCGACGAGCTCGAGGAGCTCAACGAGGCGCCACACAACCTCCAGGCCAACTGTCGAAAGGTCTAAGATTGTTGCGTCTTTTGGCCTCACCCCCCTCCCCCCCTCATTCCCCCCTGGCTCCCCCACCCCCCCTCGAAGAGCGTCTGAAGAGCACATCAGCCACGCATGATGCACAACAGAAAACCTGTTACAGCCACAACCCTGCCTGCCTGCTTCGTTCGTGCCTGCACGTCGGGTCGTACCGCATGATAGAGTTCTGCACAGCTGTGATCTGTTCATCGGTATGCCGCTCAGACATCGTTAACTGACACCTTTTGTTTTTAGATGCTTTTGTTTTGCCACTCTCGTCTGCCATTGCAGCTGTTTTGTGATGCGTTTCGCTTATTTCAGCAAGTTCAGCGCAGGCATCACTTTGAATTTGAGGTGCAGGGTGATACAATAGTTACAGAAGGAGGTAAAAAAATTGAATATTTCCAATAAATGTTCAGAAAGGAAAATTGACAATGACCCGATTGTACAAGGAAATCCATGCGGATTTCTCAGAAAAAAGTTTCTTAGTAGCTGAAAAATTCATCGTGGTCCGGGGACGGGACGAATTGCAGTTTCCAGTTCATCTTATTTGCAGTTTCCAATAAATGTGCACTGTAGCAGGATGCACAGTTATCACAGGAAAATGTGGGGTTGTCTTTATTTTATTTTATTTATTTTTTTGTCCTTAATAATGAGAAGGTTTTACAGCCAGAGTATGTAGTTAAGGTTTGTCACCCTGAGGCAGTGCCACTGTTGCCCGGGAGCTGTTGTAAAATTGTCTCTTGCAGTCCAGCATTCTGCCTATATCTAGTTTTTTTTTTTTTTTGACACCAGTACACTGAGCGTCTGTTGCTTATTTCGACTGAATTCCATTTGATGATGCCATCAGCTTTGAATCGCCATGGTGCTGGCTGGGCTTTGCATTGTAATCTTGGCTTAGCATTATAATCCGCTGAGTCATCTTGGGAATTTTGCTGTGTCGAAAGAACTGATGCGACTGAAGTGCCACCTGTTGGCGTCAAATCCAAAATTTCTGGATAATTGAGAAGAGGAGTATCTGTGTGGGGGAGGGGGCACTTGATTAGCATTTTATGGTACTTATCTTTGTCTCAAATATGGCCGTTTCAAACCACACTTCACAAAAACCTTCAGGAAGTGCTACTATATCGAAGTGTCTCATTTTACGTTAATCCAGTATACTGAAGCATTCCTGAAGCCATCTCATGTTTTTTTAATCTCTTTGTTCTTATCCATTCCAATCAGTATTTGTGGGCAAACCAGCTGAATAGTGCAGTGTTTTTGTTGCATCTTTGTAACACCTATTGCTCAGCTCCGCTCACTCCTAACTGTCGTACCCAGAGTACAAAGTTTTGTCGTGTGCTTCGTTTTCTCTTGCACTTCCCAAAAAGAAAACATTCTTGCCTGCGGCTGTCCTCTCTCGATCGCACCGGCACAGTCATTTTGTTCCCAGTACCACTTTGTTGTACGCACCTTTTTTTTCAAACTCTTTCTGAAAGATGCTGTGATGTCAACCTTCCTACTAAGATATCTATCGTTTCTGACTGCTGGTGTTCTGTGGAGTACCATTAACATTTGTGTTTGAGTAGCCCTATTGATGCATGCTTAAATGACTGCAGAGGGAAGTGTTACGTCATGTTAGGTTTGTATATTAGGTTTCTAATAGCTCCAGAATTGCCACCATTAGTTGAAGTACAGTTTACTAAATATGTGATCGGGCAGGAGAGATGGGTGGCAGTACTACTGGCCTACTTTTAAAGTGCTGCACCTGCTCTCTCTAGAGCTTTTTTTTTTCGTACTAATTCCCTAACTTTGTTGTGGAACTTTTGCTAACATCTTCTGCTCGAACGCATACTGAAGTTATGTGGAATCCGTGTCGTCACTACGACAGCAGTGACGCCACAAGATGAAGTTCAGAATATAGAACTTGGAGCTTTGTGTCTTTTGTTAAAGCATCAATTCAGGTAGCCTGTTTTGTAGAATTAACATCCTCCGTTTGGTGTCTATTATATTTTGTGTATACGCCATCTAGCAGTGCCTACATTATATAGACAGTATTCTTATCTCGCCAGAGCTCACAGGCTTTGGCGGCAATGTAGACCTCTGTTACCATGACGAACTGTGTTTTGGGGCACAATGCATGCGCACTGTTGCTACACGCACGCGTTCTCTCACTGTTTTGCCAGCCACCATTTGTATTGCACCCTTGAGTATTGTTTTGTAGCCACCCTTACATTGTTATAGTGCTTGTTGTTTGTTGCTCCATAGTGTTTTGTTTATGCCATTTTTTTTATATCTTGTTGTATTCAAAGGTGCAACCCTATAGTCCTTGTGCACGTGTTGACAAACGAAACACATGCACAGTATTTCAAACACAAGAGATCCCAAGATAGAAGCGCGTCACTTATGTATAGCAGTGCCATTGTATTTTTCTGGCTATAACAAAAACACGATAAAGTGCTAGACTTGGCCAGATGTGATCGCAAATCTGTAGTATTTGTAATTAGCACAGGAATTCACATTGACAAGGGGACAAAAAGCGACAGGATTACAAATGACGAGAAAATGACAAACGAAGCATGGAGAGTGGTGGAACTAACAGTGCTCGTTAAATAACACAAAGCCAGAATGTTTAGAATGTCCTGCTCTAATCCCAGCATTCATGTTTGTTTTTCTTTTTATGCTTTTAGTGTCATTTTTTTTTTCTTTTACATTCACTGCTGTTAGGCCATATTGAATAGCTTTTGCAGCCCATCCTTGTATATTAGCATTCTTGATTTAGTTGCCATGTGGTTTTTTTTTTTAATTTTTGCATTGAGGTTTGTGTAATGCCACAATATTTGTATGTTTGAATGCATCGTATCATTTTTTTGCTCTTTCTTACATTCCATGGAGGCTTTCCAGGACTAACAACTTTTTTTATTATTATAATTGTTAAGAAAAATGTACTTACACAAAGTGTTTGGTGCTTTGCCTCTTGCATGGCCAGTGCTACGTGTGTGCTTTTCTGTTGCTTACATGTTCTTTTTGTGTACATGTCGTGTGTTTTTCAGGAGTTAGAATGTAAGTAGATCCAGTCACGAGCATGATTACAGACTTCATCCTTATTTTTTCTTCTACTGGGTGCCTTTACTGCCTGCCTTTGAATCTTTTTCTACTGCGCACGACGTACAAGAAGCAACGCCATCAAAGTCGAGGAAACTTGCATGCCAGCGTTTTCGTTCAACACTGCCTGTGAATGTCCAAAGCAGCAGCTCAATTGTTGCAAAAAATTTTAGCCTTAATATCCGCTCAGGATGATTTGTTGAAGTAGAAGGAAAAGACAGACTGGCCAATCACGTTGTTCCTTGGGCCTACTAATTTATTTGACACTTGTGGTCACTTTGCACAATGCATTTCAGTGCATTCCCGGTTAATACGATTTTCCTGATAATACGTTTTATCCGTAAAATGCACTGACGGGGGGTCTAACTGCGTGTGCTTACAGCTGGCACATGAATGCATGCCTCATTTCACGATCAGATATGCCGTAAAATGCAGAGCATACAGTGAATGCAAATACGACATATATTGGCGCAACTCTTGGTCTCAGCTAAAGAATGTTATACGATAACATAATTGAGGCTCCTAAGTGTAATACAAGAAGCGAGATTTATATGCTAAAATCTGGGACAAGGAATATACGCGGCATTTTACGGCGCTCGAGATTCGATTTGAATATCCGCATGCTGGCACACTTTCAATTCTTATGATATTCACGGTTCATACGAATGTCTGGATTCTACATTTTCTCTCTAAATGCTCGACCAAGTGGTGTTCTTTTATTCGCACATTTTAATGACTGCCACACAGAAATCACCGCCGGCACAAATGTGCGTGCCTGGTTTTGCCGTTGGGTTAATGCAAAACGTGATTTGCGATATCTGCATGCTCGGCAATCGGGACCGCGACCGCTTCATTTTCTCTCTCTCTCTCCAAAAATTTTTCTTTTCTTTTTTCTTTCCAGCAAACTAAAAGGAGTCATGCGAGCATCTTCTGTTAGAGAAACGGAAGCACCACCGCAGTCGGTAATGACTCGGCAAGAAGAGGCTACATCTCTTTTTAAGTGCTTCCCGCTTGCCTGCCGTCGCAAAAAGCCTCCCGACGTGTTTTGACGCTTCTGCTACACGTTGTTACTATACGTAGCACCCGCACTTGTTGCATCGAGTACTTACGTGTACAGGATTGTTTTTTAATTCCGGAAAAACTCGTCTCGTTTTCTTTTTTGACGGCGCGGAGTCGTTCCGAAGTGGCCGTCGTGGTGCTAGGGTTCCGGTTGCGCACGTTTCTGTTCGCATCGCTCGTAGATGGACCTCTTGCGTGTGACCGTGGGAGATCCGACGATAACGTTTTACATTAACCATTATTGTCGTGTTATGCCAACGGACACCTTGGCCTAGATAGGGCTACGTCAGACAAGCCAGAATCTTGTAGCGTATTAGACGTAGAGATGGACGCCATCGACACGCACTTGTGTGCGACATTTCCGTGCCACATGTAAAGAGATGACTCGCCCGGCTAGGTGGTCCACAAGACTCTTGAATGCCACCTGTAAAGACTAGTTTAATAGAAACGCCACTATACTTTACGCTGTGCAGCAATGCTGAACTAGTCTAGCAAGGAGAAGTGTATGGTCTAGAAAGGATGAGTGTGCGGTCTGCCAAGGACGAGTGTATGGTCTAGCAAGGACAAGTGTACGGTGTCGCAAATCACGATGTGCCTATCTCGTTAAGATCGGGTTAAGATTGTTTCGCGCACGAAATGCTTCTCCGTGAGGACTTCCGCATTGCTTCGAGTCTCGCTTAGCAGAAAAAAACAATTGGACTCATAATCTCAGCTTGCTCGAAACGTCCTGCCTTTTAATGTAGAGTTACCCGAAGTAGCCTTTGCGCAGTTTTAAATTGAATGGTGGACAATCGTTTGGACCGTGTTTGCAGCGTCGTGTTTTTTGCAAAGACGTCTTTCCGGTGGCCTGTATAGGTGCAACGCAGTGTTTAGCGCGACTAGTCAGCAACTTGTATCAAGGATGATGACTGTACCACTATGGCGATTTTTTTGCTGAGAAAGCTGT